>NC_138381.1:35330504-35368890 GCF_054177405.1 Leptonychotes weddellii | reverse complement strand
TCCCAGGGGAATGCTACCAAACATTTAAAGAAGAATTAATACCTATTCTTCTGAAACTGTTCCAAAAAATAGAAATGGAAGGAAAACTTCCAAACTCGTTTTATGAGGCCACCATTTCCTTGATCCCCAAACCAGATAAAGACCCCCTCAAAAAGGAGAATTACAGACCAATATCCTTGATGAACATGGATGCAAAAATTCTCACCAAAATACTAGCCAATAGGATCCAACAGTACATTAAAAGGATTATTCACCACAACCAAGTGGGATTTATCCTTGGGCTGCAAAGTTGGTTCAACATCCACAAATCAATCAATGTGATACAATACATTAATAAAAGAAAGAACAAGAACCATATGATCCTCTCAATAGATGCAGAAAAAGCATTTGACAAAGCACAGCATCCTTTCTTGATCATGTGCTTATTTTCTATCTACATATTTTCTTTGGAGTGTCTCTTAGGGTCTTTGGCCTATTTTTTAAACCACATTGTCCATTTTCTGTTGTTGAGTTTTAAGAGTTCTTGTATATTTTAGATGAATTCTTTGAGATGTCATTTTCAAATATTTTCTCCCAGTTTTTGACTTGACTTTTCAGTCTCTTGATAATGTCTTTCACAGAACCACAGTTCTTAATTTTTTAATGAAGTCTAGTTTATCAGTTATTGCTTTCTTGTATTGTCTTTGGTTTTATCTAAAATGTCATCATCTTGCCCAAGGTCATCCAGATTTTCTCCTATGTTTCCTTCTAGGAGTTTTATAGCTTTGCATTTTACATTTAAGTCTATGATACATTTTATTTTTTAAATTAAGTAGGCTCCATGCCCAATGTGGAGCTTGAATTCACTACCCTGAGATCAAGAGTCACATGCACTACCAACTAAGCCAACCAGGTGCTCTGTCTGTGATCCATTTTAAATTAATATTTGTGAAGATTATAAGATATGTGTCTAGATTCATTTTTTAAAAATATGTGGCTCTCCAGTTGTTCCAGACCACTTGGTGAAAAGACTATCTTTTGCCATTGCATTCCCTTTGCTTCTGCTTCTTTGCCAAAGATCACTGACTATATTTATGGGAGTCTGTTTCTGGACTCTATATTCTATTGATTTATTTGTTTACTCTTTTGCCAATTAAACACTCTTGAATACTGTAGCCTTGAAATAAATCTTGGAGTCAGATAGTGTTATTCTTTTTTTAAAACTTTTTAAAGGATTTTTATTTATTTGAGAGAGAGAGAGAGAGAGAGAGCAAGTGTGTGCACAGAGAGAGAGACAGAGGGAGAAGCAGGCTCCTCACTGAGCAGGGAGCCTGACCTGGGACTCAATCCCAGGATCCCTGGATACCTGAGCCAAAGGCAGACACTTACCAACTGAGCCACCCAGGTGTCCCGAGATAGTTATTCTTCCAACATTGTACTTCAATATTGGGTATTCCGGGTCTTTTGCCTTTCCATAATAACTTTAGATTCAATTTGTTAAAATCTACACAATAACTTGTTGGGATTTTGATTGAGATTAATCTATAGGTTAAGCTGGGAAGAAGTTGAGTCTTTTCCATGAACATGAATTATCTTTCCATTTATTGATTTATTTGATTTCTTTCTTCAGAATTTTAAAGGTTTCCTCATGTAGAACTTGAACATATTTTTTTAAAGATTTTATTTATTAGAGAGAGAGCGCGAGAGTGCAGAAGCAGAGGGAGAAGCAGGCTCCCCACTGAGCAAGAAGCCCGATGCTATGCAGGACTCAGACTTGGTCTCAGGACCCTGGGGTCATGACCTGACCTGAAGGCAGATGCTTAACTGACTGAGCCACCCAGACGTCCCAAATTTGAACATATTTTGTTAGACTTATGTATTTCAGTTTCAGAGGTACTAGTATAAATGGTATTCTTTTTTTTAAAGATTGTTATTTATTTAGTTGACAGAGAGAGACACAGCAAGAGAGGAAACACAAGCAGGGGAGTGGGAGAGGGAGAAGCAGGCTTCCCGTGGAGCAGAGAACCCCATGCAGGGCTCGACCCCAGGACCCTGGGATCATGACCTGAGCAGAAGGCAGATGCTTAACTACTGAGCCACCCAGGTGCCCCAATGGTATTGTTTCTATTTTCAGATTCCACTTGCTCACTGCTACTATATGCACAAGCAATGGACTTTTGTGTTTATTAACCTTGTGTTCTGAAACATTGCTATAATCACTTACTAGTTCCAGGAATATTTTGGTTGATTCTTTTAGATTTTCTATATAGATGATTATGTCATCTGCAAACAAAGACAATTTTGTTCATCCCAATTTGTATACATTTTGTTTTCTTTTTTCACTTTATCACATTAGCAAAGATTTCCAGTATGACCTTGAAAAGGAGTGGTGAGAGAGGACATCCTTGCCTTGTACCTGATCTTATGGGAAAGCTTCAGGTTTCTTACCATTAAGTATGCTCTTAGCTGGAGGGTTTTTGTAGATAATCTTTAACAGGTTCAGGAAGTTCCCTCTTTACTGAGAGTTTTTAATGAGTGGGTGTTGAATTTTGTTTAATTATTTTTCCTCATTTATTCATATGATCATGTAATTTTTCTTTAACCTGTTGATGTGATGGTTGATATTAATTGATTTTTCAGATGTTGAACCAGTCTTGCATACCTGGACTACATCCCACCAAGTAGTGTTGTATAACCCTTTTTTTTTTTTTTTTTTTAAGATTTTTATTTGACAGGGAGACACAGCAAGAGTGGGAACACAAGCAGGGGGAGGGGGAGAGGGAGAAGCAGGCTTCCTGCTCAGCAGGGAGCCTGAGGTGGGGCTTGATCCTAGGACCCCGGGATCATGACCTGAGTCAAAGGCAGATGCTTTACGACTGAGCCACCCATGCGCCCCTGTATAACTTTTGTAATCGTTGTTGGATTTGATTTGCTACTTGTTATTACTGAATGTTCTTGCACTTATAACCATAGAAATATTGGTCTATAGTCTTCTTGTAATATCATTGTCTGGTTTTGGTATCAGGATAATTCTGGCCTCATAAAAAGAGTTAGGAAGTATTCCTTGTACTTCTTTTGTTTATTTTTAAATAGGCTCCATGCCCAGTGTGGGGCCCAACGCAGGGCTTAAACTCAATCCTGAGATCAAGACCTGATCAAGAGTCAGATGCTTAACTCACCAAGCCATCCAGATACCTCTACTTCTATCTTCTCAAAGAGGTTGTAGAGAATTGGTATAATCTTCCTTAAATGTTTGGTAGAATTTACCAGTGAACTCCTAGAGACCTGTGCTTTCTGTTATGGAAGGGTATTGATTATGAATTCAATTTCTTTAATTGATAAAGACCTCTTCTGATCATCTGTATCTTCTTGTGTGAGTCTTGGCAGATTTTATCTTTCAAGGAATTGATCCAATTCATCAAGGTCATCAAAATTTGTGGGCATAAAATTGTTAATACTATTTTTTATCCTTTTGTTATCTTTGGGATATGTAGTAATATTTCTTCATTTATGATATTAGTAATTTGTATCTTCTCTTTTTTTCTTAATTACCTTGTCTAGAGGCTTATCAATTTTACTGATCTTTCAAAGAATCATGTTTTGGTTTTGTTAATTTTTCTCTATTGATTTACTATTTCAATTTCATTTATTCTGCTCTAATTTTTGTTTCCACCCACTTTGCATTTAATTTGTCCTTTTTCTAGTTTCTTAAAATCCTAGATTGTTGATTTTAGAACTTCTTTTTTAATATATACATTTAATGCTATAAATTTCATTCTAAAGGCTGCTTTCACTGCATCCCCCAAATTTTGATAATTCTGTGTTTTTATTTAGTTCAAAGTATTTAATTTGTTACTTATTTGACTCATGCATTATTTAGAACTGTTTAATCTCCATTTGGGGTTTTTCTAGCTATCTTTGTTACTGATTTTTTGTGGTCTGAGAGCATACAATGTATAACTTCAGTTTTTAAAAAATTTGTTAAGGAATATCTTATGGTCCAGAATGTGATCTATCTGGGTGAATGCTTCATGTGAACTTGGAAGAATGTATATTCTGCTATTGGGTGAAGTAGTCTATACATGTCAATTATGTCAATCCAGTTGATTGATAGTACTGTAGAGTTCAACTGTGTCCTTACTGATTTTCTGCCTACTGAATCTATCCATTTGTGATAGAGTAGTGTTGAAGTCTCTGACTATAATAGTGGATTCATCCATTCTTCTTTGTGGTTCTATTGGTTTTTGCCTCATGTAATTTGATGTTCTGTTATTAGGCACATACACATTAAGGATTGTTCTGTCTTCTTAGAGAATTGAGCCCTTTATCATTATATAATGCTCCTCTGTATCCCTGATTACTTTCCTTGCTCTGAATCTGCTCTGCTTGAAATTAATGTAGCTACTCCTGTTTTCTTTTGATTAATGTTAGTATTGTATATCTTTTTTCATATCTTTACTTTTCATCTACAAGTGTCTTTATTTTTATTTTTTTAAAGATTTTATTTGACAGAGAGCACACAAGCAGAGGGAGGGACGAGGGGGGAGGAGGGAGAAGCCGGGCCTGAGGGGGTGGGGGGGAAGGAGGGAGAAGCCAGGCCGGAGGTGGGGAGCCCTACACAGGACTGGATCCCAGGACCCTGGGATCATGACCTTAGCCAAAGGCAGACACTTAACTGATTGAGCCACCCAGGTGCCCCAACAAGTGACCTTATTTTTAAAGTGGTTTTCTTCCAGATAGCAAAAATTTTGTTTTGTTTTTTGGTCCACTCTAACAATCTGTGTACATTTATATCCTTGACATTCACAGTGATTATTGATATAGTTGGATTAATAGCTATAATATTGTTATTGTTTTGTCTTCCACTCTTTTTCTGCATTTTGTGGTTCTGAGCATTTTGTGATTCTACTTTCCTCCTTTCTTAGCATATCAGTTATGCTTCTTTCTCTTAAATTTTTTGAAAGTTTTCCATATAGTTTGTAATAGATTTACAACTGATTCAAGTGTCCTTTCATATAACACTATACTACTTCACAGATAATTCAAGTACCCAGTAGTAACAAAATCATCCTAATTTCTCCCTCATCCTTCATATAATTGCTGTCATTCATTTTACTTATATGTAAGCATACATAACTGGATATATTGTTGCTATTATATTTTGAATAAACATTTTAGATCAATTAAATATAAGAATAATTAAAGCTTTTAATTTTTCTTTCATTCTTTCTCTGATGCTCTTCCTTTCTTCACTTAGATGAGTTTCTTACCTATGATATTTTCCTTTTCTCTAAAGAATATCTTTTAACAACTCTTGCAAGGCATGTCCACTGTCCACAAATTCCCTTGATTTTTGTTTTTCCAAGAAAGTCTTTATTTTTTCTTCACTTTTGAAGCCTAACTATAGAGGATTATAGGTTGGTGGCTTTTTTTTCTCTCAACATTTTTTAAATATTTCAGTCCATTCTCTCTTCCTTGAATGGTTTCTGAGAAGTTGGATACAATTATTTGCTCCTCTATAAATTAGGTGCTTTTTTTCTTCTGATTTCTTTTAGCACTTTTTAAAATACTTGATTTTCTTAGCTTGAAGATGATATGCCTATTTTTAATTTTTTTGGCCTCTATCCTGCTTGGTTTCTGAGCTTCCTGGATCTGTGGTTGGGTGTCTAACATGAATTTGCAGGAATTCTTATTTCAAAGATTTCTTCTGTTCTTTCTCTCTTCTTCTCTGGTATTTCTATTATGTTGTTGCTATAACTTGTGTAATTGTTCCACAATCCTTGGATATTCTGTTTTGTTTTTCACATTTTGTTCTCTTTGACTTTTAGTTTTTTAAGATTCTATTGAGATTCTCAAGCTCAGATTCTTTATTCAGCCATGTCTAGTCTACTAATAAACCCATCAAAGACATTCTTCATTTCTGTTAGTGGTTTTTTTTTTTTTTTTTTTTATCTCTAGCAATTGTTATTATGTTTTGGACTTCCATCTCTTTGCTTACATTGCCCATGTGCTCTTGCATGCTGTCTTTTTTATCCATTAAAGCCCATAGCATATTAATCATAGTTTCTTAAAAGAAACTCCCAGTCTGATAATTCTAACATCCCTGCCATGTCTGAATCTGATGCTGCTCTGTCATTCCAAATTGTGTTTTTTTGGCTTTTTGGTATGCCTTGCAAGTTTTTCTTGATAGCTGGATCTGAGGAAAATGAACTGCTATAAATAGGTCTTTAGTAATAGGTGGTGAGATGTGGGGGAGGGGCGTGCTCAGTAGTCCTATGATAAGGTCTCCGCCTTGAAGAGAGCCTGTGTCTATGGATTGCAAACTTCACATGTGCTTCTCGGATTTCCCCCCTTTTCTGTTGGACAGGATGGCTGGAATTTGGTATTTTCCTTCCTCCATGTGGAAGGTTTAAGGCTGGCGGGAGTTGCATATTTACCTTCCCCAAGGGTGTTTAGTCTCTGATAAAACCCCATCAGGCTAGGCTTGGGTGAAATAGTTTCTCCTGTGGGCAGATCTCAAAAAGAACAGAATGCTCTGGTGTATTTTACAATGTTTTATTTTTCCTCTTCCTGCTGGGAGCACAAGGGGATTTTTCTCCACAATTCGTCATGAGGACCTGATAGAACTCCTGGAAATGAAATTCACAAAAGTGTGGAGGATCCTTTATGACTGGATCTCCCTGGAGTTTTAACTCTCAGACTGGTCCACACTGAGTCTCTAGAAATTTATTACAGTTCAGATTTTCCTGCCTTAGCACTGGTTCTACTCATGGGGCTCTGGTACAGTAACTTTTGATTTTCTGTATTCATTGTTCATCTCTCCAATTGGGGAGTCAGTGGTTTACCCTGTGGCTTCACTTCTCTTTAAGGATCTAAGGAGACCTATTTATTTTTCAGTTTGTTCAGCTTTTTACTTATTAGGGTGGAATGGTAACTGCCAAGCTTCTTAACATGCTAACTGGGAATGGGAAGTCCGCCTATTTTTGTTGTTGTTGTTCCTGTTTTTAATGTTTATCAGCTTGATAAAACTGCAATTTATGTATTCCTGTATTGAGCTTCTTGTACCTGAGCTACCTGTGTCTGTGGTTTTGTTTCTGTCATCAATTCTAGGAAGTTTGAAGCCATTATTAAAATATTTTTTTCAGCTTCATTCATTTTTTCTGATATTTCAATTATGCATATGCTACATCTTTTTAAATGGTCCCACATTTTAGATTTATTTAAATTTTAATGTTTTTCTTTTTGCATTTCAGTTTGAGAAGGTTCTATTGTCCTGTCTTCAAACTCCGTTTTTTCCTCATCTGTGTTCACTCTACTGATGAGTATGGCAAAAGCTGTTCCATTTCTGTGTTTTTGATTTATAGCATTAATTGTCATGCTTTCTTAGAGTTCCCATATCTGTTTACATTACCTATCTATTCTTTCATGTTTTCTTCTGTATCCACTGGACGGTGGATATGTTAAGGGTAATATATTGATCATAGTTATTTTAAATTCTGCATCTTATGCTTTAATATCCATGCCATATCAGAGTCTGGTTCTCATGCTTGCTTTTTCTTCAAATTGTGATTTTTTTTTCTTGCTCTTTTGCATACCTTGTGATTAGTTGTTGTTGAAGGCCAGACATATTTTATTGGGTAATGGGAACTGAAATAAATAGGCTTTTAGTATGAGGGTTTACATTCATGTGTGTAGGTGCTGGGCTGTGTTTTAATTTTGGCTATAGCAGTGAGTGTCGGGGGCTTCAAATTCCTCTAGCACCTTTGTTTTTATTTCCTGTTGATTCTTGGCTTTCTTAAGTTCTTCTCAGAGTATGCATTCTGCTGTTTGTTTAGCTATAACCCATTGTTAAACTGAAACCCTGTTGGTATAGTGGTAGGGTGTGTGGGAGTGGGAACTTTCTATAATGTTATGGTTAAATCTCAGTCTTCAAGTGGGCCTTTGTCTCCCGGCTGATCTTCACAAGGTTTCTACAGTAATGTTAGCACCCCCATCCCAAGTTGAGACCAGAAAGATTGGGGGTAGGGAGAGAATGGAAGGAATGTCCCGCAGTTGGTATAAGGCTCCGTTAAAGACTTTTCTCATGAAAAGAAGACTGCTACTATGGCAAATACTCCTTATTTCACAATAATTACTCTTCTTCCTAAGCCACAAGGGGATATCATTTAGATCTTCATCAGGATGGCCAAATGGAGCTCCTGCAGATAAAGCCCCTGATTGTTGGTCCTCTCCTAAGAATGCAACCCCCAGGAGTTCCTCACTGTCATGCTAGTCACCACTCAGCCTCCAGAAACTTGTCAATTACCATTTAGGTATTGCTACCAGTTTATGCTAGTGGCTGCTATTCCAGGTAAGTAGGTTTTGTCTAAGGTCCTCTATTCGTGTCTGTCTTTCCACATTACTGAGTGGTAGTTGGCCCTGAGTCCTTAATTCTCTGGGTCCAAGAAAAATGATTATCAGCCCAGCGTTTTCTTGTTATTGGTATGGGAAACAAACCTTTAAGCTCTTTATATAGCAGAGCTAAAACTGGAAATTTCTTGTCCTTGATTTTTATTCCAAGTGAATCCAAGAAGATTCACTTCTTAAAGAAATTCTGTCTTCATCCTACTGGCCTTAACGATCCCTTTTGATTTCATCCTCTTCAATGACTGGGCCTAGGTATGGAAATAAGACAGTTTGTATAGTCTTTTTTTTTTTTTTTTTTTTTTTTAAAGATTTTATTTATTCATTTGAGAGAGAGAGAATGAGAGAGAGCAAGCACATGAGAGGGGGGAGGGTCAGAGGGAGAAGCAGACTCCCTGCCGAGCAGGGAGCCCGATGCGGGACTCGATCCAGGGACTCCAGGATCATGACCTGAGCCGAAGGCAGTCGCTCAACCAACTGAGCCACCCAGGCGCCCGACAGTTTGTATAGTCTTAATGGAGACTGCTGGAACTTTACAACAAGATTTTTAAAAGGCCTTGAGGATAACACAAGGCAATTTTCATCACAGAAAGACTAGTTTATAGGATACAGATTGCTTCATTTAAGTTTAGAATTGCTCACAAGTAACTTCTTTGCCAAGCTTTCAGTAGCTTCTTTGTGGCAAAGGTCATTTTATCCCTAACCCCCTGGAGTCTTCTCAAATGTTTCTATATCCACTGAAGACCAAAGAAGAAGTAAGATATCCTTCCAAGCATGTTCTAGCTGGGGATGTGGCCTTTTCACATAAGTGCTTCTTTCTTTGGGCCATTTCACCCTCTACCTTGTGTTACAAACTCGTCTCAAGGTCTCAGCAGGTCAGCCCTCTTACAATGGCAATAATCCACCTTAAAGCAGAAGAAAATTTGGAAGGAATAGACGTATATGCCCACTAGGTAGTAGATAACAGGCAAGCATTTGTTGAATCAATGAGTGAATGAAAGTAGGTCTAGAAATTTGAAGCAGAGGAAAACAGATTTGAGGCAAGATAATAAGTTGGTTCTGAATGCTTTCTGATGAGCTCACAGTTCCAGAACACAAGAGGAAAAACTAAATTGGAAAAAAATAAAAGTCTAAGGAAAATGGTTGCAGTCCCTTGCCTTTACCAAAAAAAAAAAAAATGCAGATATCTTTGGGCATTTGGAACTGAGAATGAAGTGAAGGCTGTAGTTTTAACAAGCATGGTAGTCCAACTAGTACCTTTGCATCTAGTCCTAACCCCCGTATGCACACACTTCTTGACACCCTCCAATCTGTCCTCCACTAAGCACTCAGATTTTTCCAGAATATCAATTCGATTATATCCTTTCCATGCTAAAAAATCTCTGAATTCCTACAACTTAAAATTAGTCATGTATTTAATGTTGTCATTTGAAGCCAATTTATTATCTTTCCTCAAATCTTTTTCTTTTTCCTAGTTGTATCTCTTGCATCTTCCTCAAATAATGTGTCCTCCAATCAAGTCTGACCAATTCCAACATAAACCACACATTTACACATGACCTTATAGCTACAATGCCATATTTTGTTTGTTGAACTTCTATGCATCTCTTAAGACTCCGCTTACTTCCTACGTAGACTTGACTGAAGAGTCCTTCCCTCTGGCAGTTTCAGTTGCTCTGAGTACTATTTTATTTAATATTTTGTAATATAAAAATGAATTTATAAATTTTTATTGCTTCCTAGGGGCAGGTGTATCCTGTTGACCAGCTAGCCTTTGTTCACTGAGTAGTATGGGATATATAGTGTGAGAAGAAGTGTCCCTGGCTAAAAGCACAGACTAGTTTCAGTTGCCCACATCGGACAGCCCTGCTCTCTTACTATAACATCTACGTAATTTTTGTCAAGTTATCTCCCCTCTATGCATTGGTTTCCTCAAGTATAAAGATGCAAATGATGATAGTAAAACCTAACCCACTGGGTCTTTGCAAGGATTAAATGAGTCAATCCTGAGTCAACCCATGATGATGGTGATGATGCATAGGCAGAATTGAGAGAATTGCATTGCTTTGTCTGATAAGTGGTAAAGAAACTTGAGTTGGGTTGGTCAAGTAGGGGGAATCCAGGAGGGGAAAGACAAAAGTTAATGAGGCTGAGCAGAGCAGAGATATATTGTTGGTGCTGTAAAGAGTGAGTTTTAGAAAGACCCAACTGGGTTAAGATTTTAAATATTTTTCTAATAATTCTGTGCTGTGACCTTTCCCTATCCCCATCTGCCATATGAAGTCAGTAAATATACCTCATGAATGACATGTTTGGTGCCACAGGATTCCTTCTGGGTTGTGAGAACAGATACGGAGATCTGTTTCATGGTAGTGGGGGGCACAAATACCATTTGTTTGTGGGGAGAGCTGACTTCAAATTGAAAGTCTGTGTCTTCTAACAAGCAGTTCAGGAAGGTAGTACCTGTATCTTATTTATCATGTAAATAACACTCTCCAGCTTTCACTCCCTAAGAATAATAATGAGGGCAGGAAGGATATTAGCATTTGTCTTTGAACACCCCTGAGTGAAAACACTGGAATCTCAACATTTTCTTTTATACTCCTCTCACAAAATTCCTTAACCATTACCTGTGAGCATTCCCAAATGATTCCCTTAGCCAGCTCAGCTGGCTGATAGTCAACAATGATAATGCATGTTTCTTGTTTTCTTCTTTGACTAGTAACCCAGTTGCCATCACCACTCCCAGTATTCCTGATGGGACAGCCGTGTTCCATCAGTTTCTGATGATACCTCTTGTGCTTCAACTCTTTCAGCTTTATTTTCAGACACTTTCTTTTTGAAGCTGCTGAGATACTTCCTTAAGGCTGATCACAGAACAATAAAACTAATGCTTCTTGTTTTGCAGCCCAAACATTCCATCCTCAACAATTAGGTACCCAGAATAGAGCTCTCGAGGAATAATCCTCATTTATCTGGAGGGGTACTCTCCAGGAGGTAAAGACAGCCTTTGTTCCCCACTTGTGTTTGAGAACTTAAGTTCTGAAGACAGCTATCCATTGGGAAAAGTGTTATCCATAGGTCTCCCAGAAGTGTTCTACGAGTTTCATGCAAGTCAGATCAATCTGTTCTGATGAACTTGAACTCCATACTGGGTTCCCTTTTATACTCTTTACTGGAATTGGACTCTGCTGGAAGCTTGATTTCAATTTATTCCAAGCGCAGGGCCAATGGACTATAACTGTTCTCTGTTCTATCCCTTATCCATGTGTCAGTGAGCATGAAAACCCATCAGCACATTCAATGTTTTAAGAATTATTTCTTTATATGGATTTATTAAACCATTAACAGCCATATGTGCCATCAAAGTAGCCTGATATGAAGGCAAGATTTTTTTAAATTCTGGATTTTCTTGCCCATGGAAGATAATCCTATTCTAAGATGTGCTTTCTGAAATTTATGTGACCTAATTTAAGAGTATTTTACAAAGCAGAAAATTAAGTAATCTGGTCTTGAATAATTGGCCAAAGAGGCCAAGTTCAATTTAGTCTACTTTATTTATAATTTGAATCTTGTTTATTTCCTTAAAATATTGAAAGTCAGCTTATATTAATAAAAGTGATACGATTAAAAGTAAATCAAAGAAGGAGACAGACAAAGCAGGTGTCTGGGATGAGTTAGTTACAAAAGGTGGAGCACTCAGCTCTGAGGCTCCTGTCCACAGGGTGCCCTGCAGAAAGAGTTATGAATTGCTCCTGACATCTTTTGAATGCTTACTATGCATCAGGCCCAATTCTAAGGGCCTTTTTATGTGTGAATTTCTTTTACTTCCATAACTACCCTGAGGTAAGTAGTATTGACACCCACATTTTATAGATGAGTAAACTGAGGCAAAGGAAGGTAAATAACTTGCCCAAGGTAACATGGCTACTACATGAGAATTGTTTTTCTTGCCCTGAATTTCAGAAAAATGTAGTTAGGTTAGCCTTAGACTGGGTAATGTAATAGAAAAATGAAAATCAAAAACTTGGTCCCAGTTTTGCAAAAGAAACAATGCACTTTCCATATGGCAACTTCTTGTGTCACTATCTTCCAAATTACGGGAATACCATTAACCTATAACTTCCAGGTGTACACACTTTGCTTTATAATGTCGTAATTAGCACAGATTAGCCAGTGCTTAAAAATATATATTGTAGATTATTGAGTAAAGTCCTATACCTATAGAAGTCAAACGCTGGTTTGTAGGATGGTGTGATCTGGATGAGCACTGGGTGGTGTTTACGGATGGCTTGCTTTAACTCCATCTAGACATGGGGTTTGGTAGGGTGAGCTATGGAACTGGAAGGGACCAATTTGGCCAGAAAAAAAAGTCAGGTTTAATTAAATACTCTTGTCCATAAAAGAAAGTATCTTACAAGATATGCATTTTTTAAACCAGGGATCATATTTTTTAATATTATCATGTTATATGTGACATTTGCTCCATTAGTTAAGAGTTAGAGAAACTGAAATGAAGGTGTTAATACTAACAAACATGAATATGTGCTGCCTTTAAAACTCAGAAACTGATTTTTAGAAGTTTAATTTCACCCTTACAATTACGTTCCTTGAGGTAATGCCATATGGTGAGTTTGTATAGAGCTAACTATCAAACTTCTCACACTTTAAATACATCTATAGAAATACAGTTTTGTTTTCAAATCATGTCATATATATGTATGAAATACAGAAATAAGTATGAAATATAGAAATACATCTTCTGGTGGCCATCTTATATTCCTTTTGTTTCACTGTTTATCTTGTAAGTAGAAAGGAATAGAGGGGTAAAAAGCAATTGAACATGTAGTTATTTAAGCAAAAGGAAAAATTTTGTTTCCATATAGAAAAGCTTCAAGTGCTTTTTGGCTAGTTACTGTTTGTCGTTAGCCTCTCTTCCAGTAGGGGGCAGGATGTAGCAATCTGTAAACTCAAACTTCTCAGGGGTTAAATGAGGAGCAGTATCACCTTCATTTGGAGTTACTGTTTAATTAAAAAGCTGTTATTTTTTCCTCTGATATATATGTTCTGATTAATTAAGTCTCCAAAAGTGAGATTGTGATAATTTGCAAAATACTGTGTTGTAACAAGTTAACACGTAGCCCAGTTCTCTTCCAGAATACCTATATGCTTGCACAGATTTCAAGGAAGTATTTTGCAGTGTTGATAAATAAGCAAACGGAAATTTAAAAATTTACTATATACTTCAGGCTATACTCAGATGTTGTATTTTAGGACAAGAAGACAATATAGATGTCTATTATTAACTAAGGGAGAGCCATATATGAAATGCTTGGCAGCAGTCCTTGGGGCTGGCCCCCTTCCAGACCATGGGGGGCAGAAGTGAATGGTAAAAAGCTCTGCCTGCAAGCAGCCTGCATTCTTCTGAAAGGCCACAGAAGGTCCACACAGAAATTGCTGACTAAATAAAATGTTTGTAGACACTCGTAATTGTTAGAAAATGAAATAGGCTGGAGAGTGGTTAGGTGGTCAGGAAGGCCTCTCTAGACTAGGAGGCCATCCCCAAATTCTATGTGGGCTGCTTTCTAATAGCTCATTTTTAGGTCCATGGTTTGTTACTGAGAACTACTTTCCCCATGAAAAGTAAAACATGGTGATTATGTTCCTAAAGCAGCTCATAAAAGACTTGACTCAAAAAAAACAACAATAACAATAACAACAACAACCAAAACAGTGTTTGAATTCTGGTTGTGATACTTACTAGTAGTCTGCTTCAGACACATCATTCTTTCCTCACCTGTAAGATCACGATCATAATATATTGGGAGCATTAAAGATAACTTACGAAAGGGGCCCAGTAGAGTGCCTGGCATATATGGTAGGAGATAGTTATGGTCCATAATATAATCTTCTAGACCAGTAGTTGACGAGCATTTCTGTAAACAAATAACAAATATTGTTGGCTTTGTGGGGCATCCAGTTTCTGTTGCATTTGCTTGACTCCTGTAGTGTGAAAACAGCCATAGACCACATGTAAGTGAATGAACATGGCTGTATTCCAGTGAAACCTGATTTACAAAAACAGTGAGCAGGCTGGATTTGGCCAGCTGGCCATAATTTTATGAACCCTGCCCTGGAATATATGTATATATCACTGTATTGATAAAAATATAGTAATTGGAATATGTTATAACTGAACCCAGTCATCAAATGTAGCACTAATTCATTCATTCATTCATTCATTCATTCATTCACTTTAGAGAGAGAACACATGTGAGTGGGGGGAGGGTTAGAGGGAGAGAGACTCTCAAGCAGACTCCCTGCCGACTGTGGAATCCCACACAGGGCTCGATCTCACAACCCTGAAATCATGACCTAAGTTGAAATCACCAGGTGGACGCTTAAGCGACTGAACCACACAGGCGCCCCAATGTAGCACTAGTTCTGTAATAAAAAGCACTCAGTTGTGTCTCACTCTGACAGAAACTTGCTTTTAGCCTGTTGGAGAGAGAGGGACTCTCCTAACCACCCAGTCTTTTCTTGTTAGAAGTCAGAAGTAGTGCATGGTAGGAGCGCCTGGGTGGCTCAGTCTGTTAAGTGTCTGCCTTCAGCTCAGGTCATGATCCCGGGGTCCTGGGATCGAGCCCCGCATCCGGCTCCCTGCTCCGTCGGGAGTCTGCTTGTCCCTCTCCCTCTGCCCTGCTCGTGCTCCCTCTCTCTCTCTCTCTCTCAAATTAAAAAAAAAAAAAAAGTCCATGGCCCAGGGCTGTCCTTCTGTCAGAGCAAAGCTGCTCAGGGATAGAGTGGAATCTCCCGGACGAGAGAAGGGGGATTTATTTGTGAGGAAAGTAGCCATGGTGTTCAAAGCTTCTCAACAATGCCACTTCTTGGGAACACTGTGTAACCCTGGGCTCTCAGGGTGTCACTTTATTTTCCTTCAAACATGCCCACCTACTGGTCCACCGCCTCCCCTGCTCTGGTGCTGGTTAGTTTTGAAACGGTAATTCTGCATCAGAATCCCTGGTGGCCGATCGCTGTGGCCTAACCACACTGTCAGGGCGCCCAGCCGTCCCTGCTCCGGTCTGATTCAGATACAGCTGTGGTGGTGCTCTGGAGTCTAGGCCGGTACACGTATACATTGCTGAAAATAAATTGAGGCCTAGCAAACATTTTAAGAGTTTCTTTGAACAAGACTCGATTCGATAGGGCAGCACCAAGCCGGAAGTAGGCGCACTCTGCCAACAGGAGTGAGGGGAAAGACTTACATGGAGAAAGTACAGTGGCAAAGCAAAACAATTATTGGACTAAGGATGGCTTAAAGCCTAGTTCGCTGCTAGTGATTGGTTGTTCTCAGCGTTTTGATTCTGTAACCATGAGGCATTTACAGGCTGATTTTGGGTTGCTTAGTAGCCTACTGCAGCATTAGAGCTCTTCAGTCTGATGGCCCCCCGTGCAATGAATGAAGTGAACAGACCTAACTCAAACTGTTGTTAGCCTTGGAGAGCTAGGGACTGGCATAAAGGCTGGGCTCTTTCTCTAACAGAGAGAAAGGGATCTTCCTTTCCTTCTCCTCCTCTCTCTCTCCTGGCCAGGCCATTCTGACACCACAGAACTATCACTCATTGCCTTAACTTGTAAATTTGGCACCCAGGGAAGGGCATGGGGAACTGAGGGCCATGAGAAGGAGCTTCGAGGGGAGGGAAGGGAAGTGGAGGCATGGGTGGGGTGGGGGGGGAAGTGTGCAGCCTTCCCTTCATTTGCCCTGGGGGCTTGGCCCCGCCCACAGACACCTGCCCTGGGGGCTTGGCCCCGCCCACAGACACCTGCTGGCTGTTAGATGCCACCTATTCTTTGTAGCTGGAGAAGCGGCGGGTGTCCCATACCAATCACGAGAGAAAGCATAAGCATTTTCACAATTAAACATAGATCCCTTGCACACTTCCCTCTGTCCTCTCCCCACAAAAAGATAATCAAAAGATTAGTCAAAATTCTGACTCTCATGTTCTGAGAAATACTTCTAGGGTAAAAAATTGTCTGGAATCAGATGTGGAATGGCATAAAGATGGTGTTTATGGCATAAAAAATGGCATAATTGGAATTAAAGAATTAAAGGGACTAGAACTTTGGCATGTGTGTTCGTGTTTATAGGGAGCTCATTTTATTTTCTGATCATAAGGTTTTATGTAAATCTTAGGATTTTTCATTAATGGGAACTAAATTTTTAGAGAGGCAGGGTAGCCCGGTAGTTAAGATTCTGCCACTTTGTAGCTGAATGGCATCGGAAAAGCTAATTTTTCCTATCTATGTTTTAGGATAAAGGGGGTAAGAAGTTATACCTGCTAGAACAAAATGGACCCATAGTACTGTTCAAGGCACACTGGCTATTAGGGACTCGGGCATACTGCCTTGATTTGATACTGCAGAAAATGTAGCAAATCCTGCACCAATTCTATGTTTTCATTAAAAAAAAAAAAAAGGTAACAAGAGCTAAGGTTTTATTGTTTGGTGGGAGCTTCTTACAGAGCTACTGAATACATGGCGCAGGCATTTCAACAGAGTGGCCAAAATCATGGGCTCTGTAGCGGGACGGTGGTGGCTCAAACCACATCTTCGGCACTTACCAGTGTATCGCAATGGACATGTTGTTAAGATGCTGCTGTCTCCGTTTCCTCAGGGACAAAACTGGGGTAATGTATGCCTGACTTAGTTCACAGTGGGCTTGAGAACTAATACATGGCAAACCCTTAGCTCCTGCCTCATAGTAAGAGCTCAGAAAGTATTTTAATATTTTAATGCAAAGGGAGGGAGGTGACTGACAGAGGAAGGGGTGGGGCACTGAGAAAATCCCATGACCCAGCAAGGAGAGGGAGAGGACTCCTCATAACCAATTTGGTGCCTCTTGTAGGTAAAAAAAAAAAAAAATGTGGGTCTGGAGCCTTTCTGGATTATAGCCTTAAAGAATTAGAAAAGCAATCCTCATAGGATTTAAATATGAATTAAAACTATGATGCTGTTTTTCTTCAAGCGTCCAATTACTAAATAACTGTCTAAAATAGAGTGAGCACACAGACTGAAAATTAGGTCTGGCTCAAATGTGCCTCATTTTACTGACTTCTGTTGCTTTCAATGTACATGGAGACCCAACAGAGACCTGGTGTAAGCTATTTCTGGAATGTTCCATTACTCTGCTGCCTAGGAGTGTAAAGGAGTGCTGAGAAGCACGTTTCCTGTCAAATATGGGGACAAGCGCTTAGGTTTTAGTTTTCATTTGGTTATACTGGTCTAGCAGGAGTGGTTTTTACTTTTTTACAATGAACACTGCCAAGGGCTTGGAATGGAAATGCCAGAAGGAGTAGCACTCGGAGACTCTAAATTTTATTTAGTGTGTACCTCGAAACCTGTTCTAGCTTCCTATTTACTGCCATGTTGATATTGTGAAAGAGCTTATTCTCATTTTACACATGGACAAACAGATCCAGCCCAGTGGCTGTCAGCACAGGGCCTGGTGCTAAAATCCTCATGCCAGCTTGCAGGCTCTTCATACACATATATTTCTTTTCCATCTAAATCTCCCACCTCTGAGGCCAGAAGAGCATGCGGTTCTGCAGTTCATATATGCTGCTGGAATGACTCTCCTAATGAATTTTCATTAAGAAAAAGACAGGCAAAGGAAAGAAAATCAAAAGATACTCTGGTCTGAAGGTCTCCGAGGTTATGAACGTGTCAAAGGATGGGTATCATAAACGAGCCAGAAAACCTAGATAATATGTTTGTAACACATGAGAGAAACAACTCTTTGAAATGCAATGTGAATTCATGGGGTAGGGGCCAAGGAAAGCACAGGATGAATTAGAAGGTCTGGCTGCTCTTCTTGGCTGTAATGATGAGGAGAAGTCTCAAAACTCTGCGCTTTGGTTTCAGAAAGTGATTCTAAAATCTTCTGTCTTCCCTATGATATGGATCAAATAAATCAACGTATATGAGGGTACTTTCTAAAAGATCTCAAAATTGTCCATTAAAGTTCTCTTTTTAAACATAAACATTATGTGCTAGTACTTGGGTAATAAATTAAGAATACTTTCACAGTTTATTATATTCTGCTTAATGTTCAGTGAGGTACTGAAGGGGACTTTGAGGAGGGAGAGAAAAGATTGGTGGGGTTAGCTCGCCCAGCTCAGCTGGGCTCTCCTTTCTGAGCATCCGTAAGTGTCCATATATTTGGGACTCCTTTCAAATGTTAGCTGAGCTGGCCTTTTCTGTCACAACACCAGCAGCAGTGTTTGGATTAATGAGGAGACTATGCTGCTGGCCTAAAGCACTGGCCGCTGAGCAAGGTGCCTGGTATATATGTGGGCAGATCCACACTTCACAAAGGTCCTTCCCATTTCCAGCTGTTCGTCCTTATGCTCCAGGCGTCAGCCTCATCCAGTCTAGACATGGCGTTGCTGTGGCTAAGCCTTCTGCAGTCACTCACCCAGGCCCCAAGAGCAGGTGAGAGTGGGCTGCTGAGAGTCAGAGCGCTGACAGCTCAGCAAAAGCAAACCCATCCCTGTCTTCGCATAAGTGTAGAACAAGAGCAAAGATTCCCAGACCATAAGTGGCTTTGGAAAGGACAGACCGATTAAGTCCTGCGGGGTGAGGCGGGGGAGTTCTGAGAGAGAGAAATCCTATCCAAACATGACCTCAGAGGCACCAGTCAGGCGTAGGAGTTCCTATTTAATTGAAAGATCTTCTGCATAAAACGGATCTTTGGAATTGGCAATAGCTGCAGCCAAGCTGCATAATAACGAGGAGAATGAGAATGGAGTTAGGAATGGAACAGGCACGGCGTCCCATTTCTGCAGGTCTGAAGTCCAGCACTACTCCACTCTCTGCATGGGAAGCGTAGAACCCACGTGATACATGTAATGTCACATTGTCACCCCTTTCTCAAAGGAAACACAACTCATGAGTAATTTTCATTTCACCAGTAAAAAAACAAAACATCAACACCAAATAAGTCCTTCTCCAATGCCAAGTTCCCTAGAGCAACTCTGATGTTCTCTTATCCAATCTCCAGAGATACGACATGGTTCTCCTTGGTCTGGTGTGGTGTAAAAGACATCCCTCCTGTTTCTTAGTGGGGCGACGATGTGTGCAGTAATAGACATTTCTGTACTTGGGAGCTATTGAAGAAAGATTCCTTACAATGAAAGGTTTGTCATAGGAGCCATTGTTATAATATCAGGTTGTCAAGTGAGGTAAAAAATTGTTTCCCTGGTCTCATAGTTTATTGTTGCAAGCAAAGCATTTTTTTGTAGAAAAAATTATATATTAGGAGATAGTTTATTTCAAATGTGTTTTTAACTTTTATGAACTCTTCTTTCCTGTCTGCCTGCCTGCTGGCCACTCATTGATACTGGCTGGGTATCTAGGTGTGTCATGCTGTTTCTTTACAGCTTATTATTTTTTATGGGATATGCTCATTGTTTAACTTACTATCTGTCCTAGGAGGTGTCACCGTTGAAATGTAAGCATCAGTCTGTGATCATTTTCTTCTCCAATATCCTTGGTTTATAACTCCACTTGGATAGGACTTTATGCTATCAAGATTTGAGAATGGAGAATTAGTCTAAAGATTTCTAAATTCCCCGATTTCAGGGGGGGTCCTTTAAAACTTTTCTTTTGACAGAGGCAATGAGACCCCATCATTCATTTCTCCTAATACCTTACCCTTTCCCCGACAGCTTTGCCTGTTTCCCTCTCAGAAAAAATCAAGCAAGAGAAGTGGAGCTCATGAGTTTTGGCCACTGTGTTGTTAGTTTGGGGTGGGGAGGAGGTAAAGGAAAGGAGAAAGAAGATAGGACAGGAAGATAGGGCGTTGGTTTATCTCTTAATTTACTTTCATAGAAAATTTGCCCAGGTTATCACCATGTCCCTGCCATTACTCTTCAGCCTTTCTCTGTCCACTGGAGGATGCACCACATGGCAAGTTTCACCACTGTTTCTACTTTGGGAGACTCGTGAGGGCAGGGAGGGACTTGTATTCCTGAAGCGTTGTGCACATACTTTGGGTGGTCCACCCACCCCTCCTTCTCCTTTTTTCCAAATTAGGGAGTTCATAGTGGAGTTTTTTCAAAATTCCTTTCCATTTATCTCTTTCCTTGGATCTGTCTCCTGAGGAAGAAGCCACATTAATTTGTGACATTTACTGCATTTTCCTGGTTCTCACTTCTCAGCGGTTATAGGAAAAAGCCATTCCTTCCTTGTTAGCATGCTTCTCATGTAATACTTTTGTTTTTTTTAACTAGTGGAGATTTGCTTAATTCTTTTGGGAAGGAGGCGGTCCTCTGATCCAGCATTATTCCATCTCCTTCCCCAGAATTTCATCCAAACAGTCAAAAGCAGAGCCAGCACAGCACTTACCACTCCACTAATATGCCCAGTGCCTCTTCATCCTCTGTAGGACACAGCCCAGTGCCTTGGCATGGCAGGTTAGGCTCCTTTATTCATCCCCAGGAATCTCTCTCCATTCTTGAACTCTACCGTCAAGCAACACCAAGCTGCTTGAGTTACTGTGCACACCATGTTACTCCATATCTCCTCTCCTCTCCCGGTGTTGTCCCCTGTAGTTAAAATGCCCTTCTCTGACACCTCTTTCTTCTTCTTTCCTCTCCAAACACACCCAACAGTTTTGCCAGGTATTGCCCACAGCTCCAGTCTTGGAGACCAGCTAGCCCCAGTCAACCCCTCTACTGCCAATACAGGGTCTGTGCTCCCCTCTGACCTGTCTGGCATGTTTCTATCATTACATGTTATGCTGTTAATCTTTATCCCTTTGTATTGTAATTATCTGTACCTCTGTCCCTCTCCTCCACTAGATGGGACTCCTTGAAGCAAAACAGTAGGACAGTGAAATCAAACAAATATATACGTTTAGGGAAAATTTGAAAGATAGGCTGTAAAATTATATTCCTGGTTCTCTGTGGATGTTGGGATTATTATTTTTCTGTCTTCTTTCTGTACTTCCCAAGTTTCTTACTTAATCAGAAAATAAAACTAAATGTTGAACATGATTGACCTTAACAGTGGAGATAGGTTACTCATAGTATTTTAACTCCTTCAAAATCTTGGAGAGGAGATGAGCTCCGATGAATATAGTAAGCTCCTGTAGGTTAGCTTGTGCTCAATCTTACTTTGCCAAATTTCTGCATCTCAAACACATTGAAAATATGTTAACGTCTACCTGCTTTATTTTTGATTTTTTTTATGAACTAAAGTTTGAAACCTGAGCCATACAAAATTAGAAAATATTTTTGGCATACAAAGATTAATCTCTGAGTATTTGTATTAATGGTGTAAAGATTACAATAGCAGGATAACTAAGTACATAGGTGTAGTATCTAAGACTAAAACCTGAGGTGAGTGGACTTAACCTTTATGGGCTCAGCTGGATACTGCCTTTTACCTTTCCTTACCAGATACACTCCTGGCACCCATCATTGTTAAAAAGTCTCCCCTTCATGCCTTATGTATTTGATTTTCATTAGTGGTGGGTTTTATTGTTGCTCTTGATATATGTAGAGAATGTAACTTAAAGGAAATTAAACCTCTATAAGCAGGATAAAATTCTCCAAGTTAAGTCAAATGCTTTGATGTCAAGAGCATTTTCAATAACTATTATCTACCATACAAAACTGCTCAACTTTAATATAAAGTCCTGGTTCTGAGTCACTGGGTAGAAGACCATTATTTAGTACCTGGGAGGCAGCAGACTGCAGCGACAGGAGGGGAGCTCAGGCATCACGGGTGATGTGTCTCTGTTCCTGCAAGTGACTCCAACTTCTTGAGTTCCTTTGTAAAAGGGACTGTGACGATCCTCATCGCCTACAGTTATCATGAGAAGGAAAGGAAACAAAATGGTTCTCCCTGTATCAGGAATTGGTGGCTATCATTATAGCTGAAGGCCCTTTTTACTGAGTATTGTTACTTGAACTACACAATTTAAGAAAATTCAGTAACTGCTTGTGTTTGGTCATTTCAAGGCATGTCTTCTTATTAGGTGTGATAAAGTAACACGTATCTAACAAGAAACTGCTGTTGTATGGGAAGCTAACTGGCAGAAGTAGCAGAAACTTCTGTTTGATCTGTGTTTGTTTCCTATCACCTCAGTAGAGAATACAAACCTGCACCTAGTTTCTCCAAAATGCTTTATAAAGCGGATGTGATTTCTTCTGTGACACAGTGTAAAAGAGGACCCTGGTGTTTTTAGGTACAAGTCCTAAAGGAAAAAGAGAAACAAGAGGGTATTTGGCTTTGGCCTCTAAGGTCTCCTAGGGAAATGATGGGAATGTAATGAAAACAAGAGCACCTTGCTGGAACTTATCTTCTCTCTCCGTTTGCTTCACTATCACTCTTAAGGATTTTTTTTATGTGTATGGCAAAGTCAAACCTGTTACTTTGTGAAATAGCAACCATGTCCAAGTCTTCAAGGACAACTGCAATAAAACCCAAAGCACAAAAGGGGCACTTCAAACAGGGAAATGCTTTTCCTAAGCTGTTAAATCAGGAGTGACTAAAAGAGCCAGATTACTTATGTAAAAATGAGGAATAAAAGAATAAGTTCTTAAATCAAATTTAAATAATCAAATGAAATATCCTTGGTTTGCTAATATCCCTTACCCTGTCTTGGAAAAAATTCTTTATTCAACAATGTTGAGACTCTAGGGGATCTTGGGATAATCTTCAGATAAAAGGTTAAACTGTCCTTTTTGTGCTAAATGTTGGGTACACAATGGCATTGCATATTTTCAAAGCAAACTGCTAAAAGTACAGTATGCTTCAGAAAGTTTGTAAGTTTTCACAATCAGTGTTTTAACACAGAAATCTGTTTATTAAACCAAACAAAACAAAGAAAATTATACCAGCCCTCGATTTTTTTGAATTTTCATTTAAATAAGCAAACTCTAAATCCACACCTTAAAAGATGTTTGTGCATCTATGTATTTCCAAAATACTCATATTTCAATAAGATTTTCACATTATATTCACCAACAGTATCACAAAAGTTTTTTTGTTTTTTTCTTTTGTTTACGTAACTGTCAGGAACAGTAATTCTAGAAACACTAGAAGAAAAAGCATAGCAATGTCCACAGTTACAAGAAAAAGTGCACATTACTTGGTCACAATCACAGTCATTACTTGAAAAACTATATGTAACAAGTACATAAGAAATATCACTGATGCCTTAAACTCATTATCAAAAACTGAATGACATAAGTTTTACATGAAATAAGGCAAATTCAGGAATGCACAAAGAATTCGTAATCCAACCAAAGCTGAACAACAGAAAAATAATCATACAAGAAGCATAAACTGATGTACTTCTCCCTAAATATTTAGAAAATAGGCTTGCCTCAGTGCACAAAGAAAACACCATTCATGTGTATCCAACACTATAAAATAAGAAAGAAGGGCAAAGTGTGGGGGGAAAGGAGGGGACAGTTCATTGAAAGTTGCAGCTGCATCCACTGAGAGTTCTTTACATCATTGTTACCTAGAACTGTAAATTATACAAATCCTATCAGGAGAGGTAATGGTCTTTTTGGAAACTTTCTGAAATAGTGAAGGAAAAACTACACACGAGTGCAAATTTTCAGATTGTCACTTGCAACCTCTTAACATTCAGCCATCTACATCCAATTGCTGCTGGAGGCATGCCTGAAACACAGCAGCGTCAATCCGGGGTGAGCAGCTGTAAGGAACCAAGGTGTGATTTTTTTTTTTTTCAATGATGTCTTTTTTAATATTAAAAAATTCTGTGATGAAAACCTCTATTGCGAAACCGCAATGTTGAGTGGCATGATGAGCGTGAGTGCAGAAACGCAGGCTTCTCTTAGAAGTAGTTCCTGATGTGACGATTTAAAGAACGTAGCAAGGGTTTGTTTTCCAGCATTGTTATTTTTGTAGAAAGAATTTGGAAAGAGGAGAAGGCAAAGGGATGTGGAAAAGGTACTTACAGTAGTTTCTCAAAACAGTTTTCTTTTAGGACCTACGAAAAAGTTACCAAAGTAAAAATGACAATTTTGAATGAAAAACAAGTTTTCTTTTTATAAAAATTACATATATTTTTTTAAAATACAAGATCCTTCTCAATGTTGTTATATCCTGTAGCAACAAGAAATTTGGCTTTTTTTTTTTTTTTTTTGCCAGATACTGCAGCTTTCTGTCCAATAAGTCAGTAGCAAATTCCACTAATATTTCAGTTGGATCTTGAACTATTTTTTTTATACCACAAGCTTCTTCTGTTTTATCCTTGAATTAGGAATATACAGCTTTTTTTTTTTTTTTTTTTCCCCCAGATATTTATGCTGACAAACTAAAACAAAAAGCAGTAGGCTGGACACATTACGGTATCTCAAGTACTTCAGAGGTTCAGAGTTCCTTTGAAGCACCTTAACACATCACTTTATGGATCAAGGACAATGTGGCATAATGGAAGTACTTCTCTTAAGACTGTGCAGTAAGACCAGAAGCATCTCTGCTGGGAAATCAAAATGTCATTAGTGGAAACTGCAAATTTAGACCTCCGTGAAGAGGACCGTCATTTGACTCAGTTCTGTTGTAAAATAAGATTTTCCAGTTCATCTGCAGAACGCAATAAAAATGCAGCTGATTCTCGATATCCTGCAACGAGCTGCCTCACAGCACTGATCTCAGTTGGACTCAGCTGGGGTCTGGAGCTTGAACTGCTGGAGGAGCCTGAGCTAGTTGCCAACTGCCTCTTCATGCTGAGATCCGTGGGTCCTAGAAAAAATAATCACAAAATTAACATGAACAATCTTTGTTCCGGAACTTTGAACACGAGCATTAAATTGTGGACTTAATTCACTTACTCTTTTGTGAGAAGCTGCTGATACCTTTAATCAAATACATCAGCTCTCCGAAATACCAAAGAGCAACATGATGTGAGATGAGTGGCTGAGTATTCTGAGAGTCCTTGTCCAGGCAATCGCCTCTTACTGTGGGAAGTCCGTGAAGAAGAACTTCTCCTAACGTGTGCTTTTTGGAAAATTCAATTTTAAGTCTACTTTACCCCGTGTTGTAGAAGTTTCTCCGCAGCAGCGTAAAATGTTGGGACTTATAAATGCTTTGTGTTTGCACCGTTGGTTAACAAATAATTTTAGATTCCACCTACTCAGACTTGGAAACATCCTAGATTGTGAGGCTAATGACTCCAGACTACAAACTCCTCCATTTAGAACAAAGGAAATTTTGGACAGGGGAATTCAATGACATGGTTACAATTCAACAACTTTTAAGTGGCACAGTAAGGATGTGAATTGCATATTATTTCATTTCAGGCAAATGCTTTTCTTCCATCAAGTTGATTAGTATTTAAAAATATGTATTAAATTAGTAAAAATTAGTGGGGTGCCTGGGTGGCTCAGATAGTTAAGCGTCTGCCTTCAGCTCAGGTCATGACCCCAGGGTCCTGGGATCAAGCCCCACATCAGGCTCCTGGCTCAGCGGGGAGCCTGCTTCTCCCTCTCTGTCTGCCTCTCCCCCTGCTCATGCTCTCTCTTTCTGTCTGTGTCTCTGTGTCTCAAATGAATAAATAAAATCTTAAAAAAAAAATTAGTAAAAATTAGTATTTAAAAATATTAGCAGTTTGTTTTAGAGGGGTGCAAAAAGTAAATGATCAGTACACACAATCTGCAAAGAAACCAGACCTGGAATAGTGCTTTAGGTATTGCTAAAGATGCTTCTATATTATTTGCATAAAACATTTAGGTGTCAAAATGTTTATTACATATAATTAAACCAAATCAGATAGGTCTGTTGACATTTCGTAAATTTTTAGTTTTTTGTAAATTTTTACTTTAAAACAATTTAGTTAACACAAATGTCTGAATTAAAGATTTTTAAGATGCTTTGCATCAATTCTTGATTAAGGGTTTTTTATGTGTTATTAAAGGTTAAGTGTTCATTGTTATAGCAATTACTTAATGAAAAGAACTATAATTATTAAATTTGCAATGAGTAATACATTTAAAAGCCCTGAATAAATATTACTGTGGACATAAGGCAGGCTCAAAAATTGTACCGATGCTCTAACTTGAAATGATTTAAACAGATTTTTCTTAAAGATAACATTTCAGATAATGGTATTCATTTCCTGAACCGAAACAAGGGATGTTATTTTATCCTGTTCGTTCTTCTTGAGGCCTGATGGAGACCGGTCAGGACCCAACCCCTTTCACTCTGTACTCTGAAGGGAGACGAGGACTCCTGTCAGCTAGGTGGCACATGTCCCATGAGGTGGGAACAGCTTCACTTGTAATTTAATTAGGACAGAGACAAGACTAGCACACAGGAACTCTGACATTTGAGAGGGACTTATTTCCACTTCTGCCACAGCCTTTCAAAGCCTTGATTTCCTAGCAGGAGTTAGCTTCCATTTGTTCTGTTTACAAAATCCTGCTGCTGACCTAGCAAGCTGAAAGGGAGAGATGTGGGCATGTCACACTTGCAAACAGGAATTGATGAAGAAGTGTGCAAGCAAATCAATAGCAACTAGGTTATTTGGAAAGTTCTGAATGGATTAAGAAAATATCATGACAATGGATTCTGGTTTATGGATGAACCAACTTTAAATTTGGATTTTTTTGTCCTTTATATTCAAGAATCCCAGTACCAGTACAAATCTTTATAAAAGGAAGTGGAAAGGAATTTTCTCAGTTATGTAGATATGGCACGTCTAGTTGATCATTATTTTGTTAGAAGTTGTAACATTTTATGATGTTTTTGCTGACAAGCCAAGTGGCTGGTTGACATCTTTAAGTGGAATTGAGAAAGGGTGAGCCTAGGGCTCAGGTTCTTTTTGGGATGAAAAAGATGGTGATTTCATTCTAACACTGCACTTTACAGATTATTCTCTACCTCTGGCTCGGGGGTAAAGGCTTCCCAACTAAGACATGGCTTTCACTTTCTTTCCGATTATCAACATAGGCAAATTCTAGATAGCTCAGGAACACAGAAGCCATTCACACCTTTGTTATTTTTCTGGAAGAAAGCTGACTTCATTATCTTGGTGTCTTTTGGATCTACAGGATCAGGATTAAGTATAATCAAAACTATAAGGAATTCTTTTTGCTGATTATTACTCAAAACTTCAAAGCTAAGAGGTTGAGCAGGGAAGCAAAAAAATTAAAAGTCACAAATGAACAAATTTAGTGACTACTCAAACAGCCTTTCCTTGTTTGTTACTAGTATTCTTACCTGCCTCATTTAGACAATGTCCTACTTCGTTGGGTTAGCGTAACCCAAACAATCAATACAAAGTAAAACTTCAAATCTTATGAAGACACTGGATTTAATGAATTCGAGGAAAATATTTTGGAGATTTAATCAAATCACAAAGCCACTAAAAAGTATGGTTCTGGAACAGTGGGACCAGTTAACAAAACAAGCAAAAATAATGACAAAATAGGTATTTCAAGAGAAAATGATTTGAGTATCAAGTGTTAAAGCAAATCAAAAAACTTGACAAGTTTTAAAACCATAATTATGCAGATCTACTTTCTTTATGTTCATTCTGAAAATTTGAGTAAGATATTTCATGGTAACAGGCAATGTTAGAAAAATTAAACTCCACCAAAACCAATCGTTGATTTTTTGTTTGTTTAAGGTTTGGAGGCAGATTTAAGTTATAAGTAAATTCTAATTAAAGGAAAATGAGTATCTGTAATTCACTTTATTTTTTGATATATTTTTAAATTAAAATATAGTTCACATACAATGTTATATTAGTTTCAGGTGTACAACAGTGATTCAACAACTCTGTTATGCTAGGTTCTTTTTGTTTTCTTTTTGTTTGTTTCAAGTTTTTATTTAAATTCTAGTTAACATTTGGTAAATATTAGTTTCAGGAGAATTTAACGATTCATCATGTGCATGTAACAACCAGTGCTCATCACAAGTGCCCTCCTTAATACCCATCACCCATTTTTCCCATCCCCTCCCCTTTTCCCCTTCAGCAACCCCCCATTTGTTCTCTGTAGTTAAGAGTCTATTTTATGGTTTGCCTCTTTTTTTTTCTTTCCTCTATGTTCATCTGTCTTGTTCCTTAAATTCCACATATGAGTGAACTTGTATGGTATTTCTTTCTCTAACTTATTTCGCTTAGCATAATACACTCTAGCTCCATCCACATCATTCAAATGGCAAAATTTCATTCTTTTTGATAGCCAAGTAATATTCCACTATCCATCAGTCAATGGACATTTGGACTCTTTCCATAATTTGGCTATTGTTGATAATGCTGCTAAAAACATTGGGGTGCATGTGCCCCTTTGAATCAGTATTTTTGTATTCTTTGGATAAATACTTAGTAGTGCAATTGTTAGGTCAAGGGTAGTTCTATTTTTAACTTTTTGAGGAACCTCCATACTGTTTTCCAGCTGCACCAGTTTGTATTCCCA
The DNA here is from genome assembly GCF_054177405.1 of Leptonychotes weddellii. Lineage (NCBI taxonomy): Eukaryota > Metazoa > Chordata > Mammalia > Carnivora > Phocidae > Leptonychotes > Leptonychotes weddellii. Next base: position 35,340,046 of record NC_138381.1, on the reverse strand, counting down.
CCACCAGTGTAAAAAGGTTCCCCTTTCTCTGCATCCTCACCAACATCTGTTGTTCTCTGTGGTGTTAATTTTAGCCATTCTGATCAGTGTGAGGTAGTAGCTCATCATGGTTTTGATTTGTGTTTCCCTGATGATGAGTGAGGTTAAGCATCTTTTCATGCGTCTGTTAGCCATCTGTGTGTCGTCTTGGGGAAAAAGTCTATTCATGTCTTCTGCCCATTTTTTAACTGGATTTTTTGGGGGGATGTTGAGTGTTGAGTTTATTAAATTCTTTATAGATTTTGGATACTAACCCTTTACCAGATAGGTCGTTTGCAAATATTTTCTCCCATTCTGAAGGTTGCCTTTTCACTAAAATGTAGCTATCATCCGTCACCATACAAATCTATAATTCCATTAACTATATTCTGTAAGCTGTACCTTTCATCCCTGTGACTTAGTTATTCCATAACTGGAAGCCTATATCTTCTATTCTCCTTCAACCACTTTGCCATCCCCCATCCCTCTAGCAACCATTAGTTTGTTCTCTGTATTTATGGGTCTGTCTCTGCTTTTATTTGTTGTTTTAAGTTCCACAAATAAGTGAAATCATATGGTGTCTGACTTTGTCTAATACCATCCATCCATGGTATTAGAGAAAGTCCATCTATGTGGTCTCAAAAGGCAATATCTCATTGTTTTTTTTTTAATGATAGTCCATTACACACATGCCCACAACCACACAGCCCATGCATTTATTTATGGACACTTGGGCTGCTTCCATATCTAGGCTATTGTTAAAAATGCTGCAATAAACATAGAGGTACATATATTTTTTTTCAAATGAGTGTTTCTATTTTCTTTGGGTAACTATCCAGTAGTGAACTGCTGGACCATATGGTATTTCTATTTTTAATTTTTTGAGGAAACTGCATACTATTTTCCATAGTGGCTACATCAAAGTACATTCCCACTGGCAGTGCATGAGGAGGATTTCTTTTTCTACACATCCTCACCAACACTTGTTATTTCTTGTCGTTTTGAGTCTAGACATTCTGACAGGTGTGAGGTGATAACCTCATTGTGGTTTTGATTTACATTTCCCTAATGATTACTAACATCGAGCATCTTCCAATGTGTCTGCTGGCCATCTGTATGTCTTCTTTCGAGAAATGTCTATTCAGGTCCTCTGTCCATTATTTAATCACAACGTTTGGGAGGGCTTTTTGGTATTGAGTGTATAAGTTCTTTACATATTTTGGATATTAACCCCTTATTGGATATATCATTTGCAAATATATTCTCCCAATCAGTAGGTTGTCTTTTCAATTTGTTTGATGGTTCCTTTGCTGCACAAAAGCCTTTCATTTTGGTGTATTCCCAATAGTTTATTTTTGCTTTTGTTTTCCTTGCCTGAGGAGACATATCAAAAAAAAAAAAAAATGTTGCTAAGGCCAATGTCAAAGAGATTACTGCCTATGTTTTCTTCTAGGAGTTTTATGGTTTCAGGTCTCACATTTAGGTCTTGAACCCATTTTGAGTTTATTTTTGTGTATGGTATGAGAAATTGGTTCGGTTTCTTTCTTTTTTGCAAAATGGAGCTGTCCAGTTTTCCCAGCACCATTTATTGAAGAGACTGTCTTTTCCCCACTGTATATTTTTGTCTCCTTTGTCATGGATTAATTGACCATATAAGTGTGGATTTATTTCTGGGCTCTCTATCCAGGTCCATTGATCTATATGTGTTTTTGTGCCAGTAGCATTCTGTTTTGATTACTATAGCTTTGTAGTGTATATTGAAATCTGGGACTGTGAAACCTCTGGCTTTGTTCTTCTTTCTCAAGATTGCTTTGTATATTTGAGGTCTTTGTGGTTCCCTACAAAATTTAGTATTCTAGTTTTGTGAAAAATTCTGTTGGTATTTTGATAGGGATTGAATTAAATCTATAGATTGCTTTGGGTAGTATGGACATTTTAACAACATTCTTCCAATCTATGAGCATGAGATACCTTTCCATTTGTCTTGTCTTCAATTTCTCTCATTAGTATTTAACGTTTTCTGAGTACTGTTCTTTAACATCCTGATTAAAGATTCTTTTTACTTCTGCTCTGATCTTATATCATTCTCTCTACTATCTTTGAATTTTGTTGGTTCTTTTTCTAATTCATTTAGGCCACAAAGTTAGATTGTTTATTTGAAATTTTTTTTTTTTTTTTTTTTTTAGGTAAGCCTGTATCATTGTAACCATGTCTTTTAGAACTGCTTGAAAATGTTGAAACTTTGTGTTTCTACTTTTATTGTCTCAAGATATTTTTTAATTTCCTTTGTTGAACCATTGGTTGTTCAGTAGCATATTGTTTAGCTTCCACATGTTTGGATTTTTTTTTTCTACTTGATTTTTAGTTTCATACTGTTATGGTCAGAAAAGAGGGTTGGTATAATTTCAATCTTAAGACTTTTTTATGGCTTAACATGATCTATTCTGGAGAATGTTCCATGTGTACTTAAAGAATGTGAATTCTGTTTTTAGACAGAATATTCTATATATCTGTTAAGCCCATCTGGTCTAAAGTATCATTTAAAGCCACTTTAAAAAAAAAATGATTTTCTGTCTGGATCATCTATCATTGATATAAGTGGGGTGTTAAAATTCCCTACTATTTTCATATTACTGTCAATTTTTCCCTTTGTTGATATTTGCTTTTAATATTTAGGTGCTTCTATGTTGGATACATAGGTATTTACAGTTATTATATCTTGTTGGATCAATCCCTTTATCACTGTGTAATGCCCTTCTTTGTCTCTTATTAGTCTTTGTTTTAAGGTCTATTTTGTCTACTTATTTACATGGAATATCTTTTTTCATCCCTTCTCTTTTAGGCTGTATGTGTCTTTAGGTCTGATGTTAGTCTCCTGTAGGGAGTATCAAGATGGGTCTTATTTTTTTATCCATTTAGCCACTCTGTGTCTTTTGATTGGATCATGTAGGCATTTATATTTAAAGTAATTATCAATAGGCATGTCCTTATTGCCATTTTGTCAATTGTTTTCTGGCTTTTTGCAAATCCTCTGTTCCCTTCTTGCTGTCTTTGTGTTTTGATTTTCTGTAGTGATATGGTTAAATACCAAATTTAGACAAGTATACAATAAGGAAAGATAATTAAAAGCCAGTATCCCTAATGAACATATAGACAAAAATCCTTAACAAAATATAGCAAACCGAATTCAATATATTGAAAGGATCACACAGCATGATCAGGTGGGTTTATTCCAAGGATGCAGGAATGGTTCAGTATCTACAAATCAATCAGTGTGATGTACCACATTAACAAAATGGATATAAAACATATGATCATCTCAACAGATGCAGATAAAATCCAACATATGTTAAAAGCTGTCAACATAGCAGGTATAGAGGGAAAGGTACCTCAAAATAAAGCTGAAAGCTTTTTCTCTAAGACCATGAAGAAAACAAAGATGCTCACTCTCACCAATTTTATTCAATATAGTATTGGAAGTGCAATTAGGCAAAAGAAAAAAGAAAAGAAAGAAAAAAGGGAAAAAAAAGAGAAATAAATGCATTCCAAACTGGAAGGGAAGACCTAAAACTGTCAACCCTAAAATTTGTATGGAACCACACAGGACCTCAAATAGCCAAAGTAATCTTGAGATAGGAACAAAGCTGGAGGCAACATCCTCCCTGATTTCAAGCAATATTACCAAAGCTTTAGTAATCAAAATAGTGCGGTATTGGCATAAACACATACAGAAACCACTGGAAAAAGTAGCCCAGAACTAAACTCACACATATGCGGTCAATTAATTTAGGACAAAAGAGCCAGGAATACACAATAGGGAAAGAACAGTCTCTTTTATAAATGGTTCTGGGAAAACCAGATAGCCACATGCAAAAGAATTAAACTGGAATTCTATCTTAAACTATACACAAAAATTAACCCAAAGTAGGTCAAATACTTTAAGATCTGAACCCATAAGACTCCTAGAAGAAAAAAATAGATGGTACTCTATGACCTCAATCTGGCTATGATATTTTGGATTTGACATTAAAGCAAGGCAACAAAAGTAAAAACAAAACAAAACAAAACAAAAAAACACTTGGGACTATAGCAAATTAAAAAGCACTGCACAGCAAAGGAAACCATCAATAAAAGGCAACCTATCAAATGGGAGAAAATATTGACAATCATATATCTGATAAGGGGTTAACATCCAAAACATATACAAGCTTAATACAATTCAATAGCAAAAAAAAAAAAAAAAATCTGATTAATAAATGGGCAGCTCCGAATAGACAGTTTTTCAAAGACAACATACAGGTGGCCTGAAATACCTGAAAAGGTGTTCAACATCTCATAATAATCAGGGAAATGCAAGTCAAAGCCACAATGATATATCACTTCACACATGTTAAAATCGCTGTTACAAGATTTCATAAAATTCTGTGGACAAAACTCAAAATTCAACAACTGATAAATATATTAGAAAATATTGGGCGCCTGGGTGGCTCAGTTGGTTAAGCGACTGCCTTCGGCTCAGGTCACGATCCCGGGATCCTGGGATCGAGTCCCACATCGGGCTCCCGGCTCAGCGGGGAGCTTGCTTCTCCCTCTGACCCTATCCCCTCTCATGCTGTTTCTCTCTCTCTCTCAAATAAATAAATAAAAAAATTAAAAAATATATATATATATATTATAGGTCTACTACTAAGAATGAAATTCTTTGGACGGGGATAACATTTTGCTTAACTGGGGTTTCAAATTTATGTTCCCTGTTATTAAAATCAATTGTAAATGTCCATCTGTTAATGTGGATCTGTATAGAGATTTTATGAATTTTATATAGATGTTTCCAAATTGAGTATATTCATCATTTGTAAAGGATTTATAGCCACCTTCTGGATTTTCTAGATACTTACCTAATAACTTGTCAATGCATTGAAGATTAAGTACTTCCAGTTGAAGATTAAACTGGCAGTTCTTCAACTGAACAGTGAAAACTATTTTGAAATATGGGAATTTATTTTCCACATGTATAAAGTCCAAAAAAACATTGCTGAGCCTATAGTATGTGCTCAGTAAATATATCCATTGGAAATGTAGATTTAACTTCTGGTTTTAACTTGGACAGTATGAATTTATAAAGCAGCTTAGCCACTACATATGATTCAACCAATGTTATCAGCAAAATGGCTTTATCACGGCATAAGCTTCACATATAAAAACTGTTTCATCTTTTAATTTTAGATTGAATTCATCAAGAATCATTGCCCATTCTGCAGTATAAGCTAATTTCCAAAGCCATTTAGTGTTTGTAATAAAGTTTTAGGGCAGTTCTTGTTCAGAAAAATTTCAATCTTGGCCCTGACCTGAAAAAAAATTGTAATAAAAGTTTCCCACAAAGCCATCAAGCTGCTGTGTCTTAGGACAAGTAAGGATTTGGGTTCAAGTAATTCTTGGGTTCTATTTTGGACAAAATCTCACAGAACTGATGATTAAATTCATGAAAACGAAGTTTAACATAGACACTACTGTTCAATATCACATGATAGATTCAAAGGTTTTCCACAATGTACCTAATTCAAGAAATGAATAGTTCAAGAAATAACTGAATGCCTTATGTTTTAATAAACTTTGTAAATTTGTCCAAATAAGCCTTTTTCTGCTTCATACATCTTAGATTCCACTTTAGGTTTTACTGAGTTATTTTGTTTTTTACATTGAAAATATTCTCAGCTAAAGGTGTTCCACCTATACTACTCATAAATACTAAGTCTTCTGTCACTTCAGACTCATCATTGATTACTCAAAAAACCCCAGCAGTATTAATAACATCTCAACTTAAGAGACAAAACAAGTTTTAATTAGTTGTCTTATTTTTAGTTGATTATTAATATTGCTGATATCTCAATTTCAGCCCTTCAAACACTGTTTTTGCCATAATGCTATTAGTCAAGCAAGTTTAATTTCTCTAGACACATTTCTTCAATTGCTGCAGTCAAACCCAATTTAATAAACTCATTATCCATAAGTGAGGTCACTTTCCCTGCCTGACTAATACATGAGCCACTTAGAAACTTACTTTGGTTGCAGGCTTATTTTTATTTTATATTGTGATCATATGTTTAATAGAAGTATTTTATTGATAATATCGTCATACTTTTCTGTCAAAGGGTGAAAAAAAATATTATTCTTTAGCATCTTGGCTAAATTAGCTAATTACATACAAAGCATCCAGTGCAGTGAGTGGGTAATAGCAGATACACATTACTAAATTCAACATACAAATGAGTTGTAGTTACAATCACAAGTGATTATAATAGAATTTGCCTTTTAATACTGCTCTTGATGATAGGATTATAATGCTATCACAAAATAAGCTGGGGTACTTTCCCCTCCTTTCAGTCTGTTTGTCTAAAATGTATATTATTTCATCCTTAAGGTTTTGGTGAAACTCATTTGTAAAACTATCTGGGTATTTTTTAGTGCATAGGTATTTATAATACTGATTCAATGTATTAATCATTGTAAATTCATGAATATCTTTTTTTGAGTCAATATTTGCCAATTATGTTTTTGTAAAACAGTCTAACTAAATTTTCAAATATACTAAAGGCATTAATATTTTAATTTTTAAAATCTTTTGTTCATTCTTATTATTTTATACTTGTTCTTGGTTAATCTTGCTAGATATTTTTAAGTCCATTCAAAGATTTTACTTTTATTGGTCTTCTCTATTGCTTTTTTTTTGTTTTGTTTTGTTTTAATTTCTCCTTTTATTTTCTTGGTTCTGTTTCTAACTTCTTGGGTTAAATGAATAGCTCATTAATTTTCTTTTTCTAATGTGTGTGCCAAAATACCACTTTAGTTCCATCCCACAAATTTAATGTGTAGTGTTTTCATCTTCATTAATTATATACATTTCTAAGCACAATGCTATCAGTATATTAATAATCCTTTGGTTGTCACCATTTGCTTAGTCGATATGTCTGAAAGAATGTGTGTCGTCAAACATGTCTGGGCAGGTTCTAGATATAGCCAGATTAAATTTTTGTTGTATTTCCAAATCCAAGTGATTTCCCTTTCTATCAGTCAGTCTCTGAGAGAAGTGTTTTAAAGTCTATGGCTATGCCAATTTCAGTTGCCCTGAATGTAAATGGGCTAAGTGCCCGAATCAAAAGACACAGGGTATTAGATTGGATAAAAAAACAAGACCAAAAAAACAAACAAACCAACCAAAAAACAAAAACAAAAGAAAACAAGACCCATCAATATGCTGTCTGCAAGAGACTCATTTTAGACCCTAAGACAGCTCCAGATTGAAAGTGAGGGGGTGGAAAACCATTTACCATGCTAATGGACACCAAAAGAAAGCTGGGGTGGCAATCCTTATATCAGACAAATTAGATTTTAAACCAAAGACTATAATAAGAGATGAGGAAGGACACTTTATCCTACTTAAAGGGTCTATCCAACAAGAAGATCTAACAATTGTAAATATCTATGCCCCTAACATGGGAGCAGCCAATTATATAAGCCAGTTAATAACAAAAGCAAAGAAACACATCGACAACAATACAATAATAGTAGGGGACTTTAATACCCCCCCTCACTGAAAATGGACAGATCTAAGTAAAAGATCAACAAGGAACTAAAGGCTTTAAATGACACACTAGACCAGATGGACTTCACAGATAATATTCAGAACATTCCATCCCAAAGCAATGGAATACACATTCTTCTCTAGTGCCCATGGGACATTCTCCATCCCCATTCTTGGGATCATTCCCTGCATATATTCGGACCACAATGCTTTGAAACTAGAACTCAAATACATGGAGGCTAAGGAGCATCCTACTAAAGAATGAATGGGTCAACCAGGAAATTAAAGAAGTAGTAAAAAAAATCACGGAAACCAATGAAACTGAAAACACAACTGTTCAAAATCTTTGAGATGCAGCAAAGGCAGTCCTAAGAGGAGAGTATATAGCAATACAAGCCTTTCTCAAGAAACAAGAAAGGTCTCAAATACACAACCTAACCCTACACCTAAAGGAGCTGGAGAAAGAACAGCAAATAAAGCCTAAATCCAGCAGGAGAAGAGAAATAATAAAGATCAGAGCAGAAATCTATGAAATAGAAACCAAAAGAATAGTAGAACAGATCAACGAAACTAGGAACTGGTTCTTTGAAAGAATTAACAAGATTGATAAACCCCTGGCCAGACAAATGACCCAAATAAATAAAATCATGAATGAAAGAGGAGAGAACACAACCAACACCAAAGAAATACAAACAATTATAAGAACATATTATGAGCAACTATATGCCAGCAAATTAGACAATCTGGGAGAAATGGATGCATTCCTAGAGAAGTATAAATTTCCAAAACTGAACCAGGAAGAAATAGAAAACCTGAACAGACCCATAACTAGTAAGGAAATTGAAGCAGTAATCAAAAAACTCCCGACAAACAAGAGCTCAGAGCCAGATGGCTTCCCAGGGGAATTCTACCAAACATTCAAAGAAGAATTAATATCTATTCTTCTGAAACTGTTCCAAAAAATAGAAAAGGAAGGAAAATTTCCAAACTCATTTTATGAGGCCAGCATTACCTTGATAACCAAACCAAAGACCCCATCAAAAAGGAGAATTACAAATATCCCTGATGAACATGGATGCAAAAATTCTCACCAAAATACTAGCCAATACAACCAAGTGGGATTTATTCCTGGGCTGCAAGTTTGGTTCAATATCTGCAAATCAATCAATGTGATACAATACATTAATAAAGAACAAGAACCATATGATCCTCTCAATAGATGCAGAAAAAGCATTTGACAAAGTACAGCACCCTTTCTTGATTAAAACTCTTCAGAGGGTAGGGATAGAGGGTACATACGTCACCATCATAAAAGCCATCTATGAAAAACCCACAGCAAATATCATTCTCAATGGGGAAAAACTGAGAGGTTTCCCCTTAAGGTCAGGAACATGGCAGGGATGTCCACTATCACCACTGCAATTCAACATAGTGCTAGAAGTCCTAGCCTCAGCAGTCAGACAACAAAAAGAAATAAAAGGCATCCAAATTGGCAAAGAAGAAGTCAAACTCCCACTCTTTGCAGATGACATGATACTCGATGTGGAAAACCCAAAAGCCTCCACCCCAAAACTGCTAGAACTCACACAGGAATTCAGTAAAGTGGCAGGATATAAAATCAATGCACAGAAATCAGTGGCATTCCTATACACCACCACCAAGAGAGAAGAAAGAGAAATTAAGGAGTCGATCCCATTTACAATTGCACCCAAAACCATAAGATACCTACGAATAAATCTAACCAAAGAGGCAAAGAATCTGTACTCAGAAAACTATAAAATACTCATGAAAGAAACTGAGGAAGACACAAAGAACTGGAAAAATGTTCCATGCTCATGGATTGGAAGAACAAATATTGTGAAGATGTCAATGCTATGTAGAGTAATCTACACATTTAATGCAATCCCTATCAAAATAGCATCTACTTTTTTCAAAGAAATGG
>NC_138381.1:35312700-35330004 GCF_054177405.1 Leptonychotes weddellii | reverse complement strand
CCCAGCAATTGCACTACTGGGTATTTACCCCAAAGATACAAATGTAGGGATCCGAAGGGGTATGTGCACCCTGATGTTTATAGCAGCAACGTCCACAATAGCCAAACTATGGAAAGAGCCATGATGTCCATCAACAGATGAATGGATAAAGAAGATGTGAGATATATATATATATCTAAGAGATATATATATACACACACACACAATGGAATATTATGCAGCCATCAAATAAATGAAATCTTGCCATTTGCAACGACATGGATGGAACTAGAGGGTATTATGCTAAGCAAAATAAGTCAATAAGAGAAAGACAAGTATAATATGATCTCACTGATATGAGGAATTTGAGAAACAAGACAGAGGATCATAGGGCAAGGGAGGAAAAAATGAAAAGATGAAACCAGAAAGGGAGACAAAGCATAAGAGACTCTTAATCTCAGGAAACAAACTGAGGGTTGCTGGAGTGGTGGAGGGGTGGGAGGGATGGGGTGGCTGGGTGATGGACATTGGGGAGGGTATGTGCTATGGTGAGCGCTGTGAATTATGTAAGACTGATGAATCACAGACCTGTACCTCTGAAACAAATAATACATTCTTTGTTAAAAAAAAATAAGATAGTAGGGAAAAATGAAGGGGGGAAAATCAGAGGGGAGGATGAATCATGAGAGACTATGGACTCTGAGAAACAAACTGAGGGTTTTAGAGGGGAAGGGCATCGGGGGGGATGTGTTAGCCCAGTGATGAGTATTGAGGAGGGCACGTATTGCATGGAGTACTGGGTGTTATACGCCTACAATGAATCATGGAACACATCAAAAACTAATGATGTATGGTGACTAACATAATTAAAAAAATATATTTTTCAGAACCACATACACACACACAAAAGTCTATGGCTATGCCAATTTCTTCTTGTAATTTTGTTAATTTTTTAAATTTATTTTAAGGTTATATTATTGGGGCACATAGTTTCTAGACAATTGTGACTCTGAACTGTTCCCTGCATTATTAGGTAATAAATCTAAAGCTTTTGCCTTAAAGCCAATTTTTTCACTTATTACATGTGTGAGTGTACACACACACACACACACATAATATATATATATTTCCTTTAAATATTTTTGCAAGATCGTGTTTTGTATGGGTCTTTTCTACCAAAATGAAACCACTTTTTATTTATGCATCTACCTAAGAATTTGTCCTTTAACAAATAATGGATTACCACAAAACAAGATATGATGTGTTAATATAAGGTCTGAGATCACTCCATCTTTAGGGGACTTACCCTTTGATTAGGAAAGAATGTCAGATGCTACAGTTCAGTGAGAACTGTTTGTCTCTTCTGAAGTCTGTGTCAAACTCAAGCCATTTTCAACCCATTCAGGTCTACTGTAAGCCTAAGAGATTGGGCTGTTAAGTACTTAACTCCTCTTGACCTCATCAAATTTATCCTTTTCTACTTAATAAACACTGATTAATCAACATTAGGTTACCAAGGAACAGGGTATTTATCCATAAAATATGCACCAAATTGCTGAGATACATACTCTACAGACAACTAAGAAAATACAAAAAGCAAGATATTTATCACTGTCAAGTAGCTGTTTAAGGCATTATGCAAGGGAGAAGAGAGGGGTACATGAATCACCTCATTCTGCCCCTAAATTATAAGTCTACTTTCTACCAAAACTAAGGATCAGCACTGACAGCGATTACAGGTTGAATTAGATCTTCCATAATATACTTCCATGCTGATTTGAAGGCAATTTTGATTGTTTACTTTAGACTGTAATTGTTGATATCCCATACATTACAAAAAATTACATATGATTGTCCTGAGACAAATCTGAGTATATTTCAAAATGTGTATCTCTTAGATCTACTTTTAAAAATTCATCTATTAAATTTTTCCTTTACCAGGTCTTCCTGTATTTAATCTTTTTTTCCCATTGTCTTAATCCATTTTTTATTTCATTTTTCTCATCCAAATGTACCTTGTTAAACAAAAAGTAAAATTGCAGTTGAAGAGTTTTTCTACACAATTTGAAAAGACTCCATTGTTTCCCCCATTAGGAAGGCCAGTCTTTCCTCTAGTTAGATTTGCTAACTGCTGGCACCCAGCTCTGTAAACTGCCTTACGTTCTTCATTGTGTGGCATTTCCACTCGAGCTTCAAATTCAACATTTTGTAGAGACCTAACTAATTCTGATGAACTGTAGAAAGACTTGGCAGTGTGAGTCACTGTCCAAGCAGAGTCAGAAATTTGTGAGGGAAACAACTCAGCATGCTTGTTTTGTGCCTAGCTTTGGCTTGTGGGAAAGGACACAAACATTAGAGTTTTTGTTTTTGTTTTGTTTTTTAACTTCAGATGAATCAAACATACTACATGAGGGTATAATGAATTATTGTACTACTTGAGTTTATGCATTTTCATACATGTTTACTTTTTTTCAAGGAACAGGAAGCAATCCTCCCCCCAAAATAAGCCCAGAACATCCATTTATTATTTTTCAGAGCTGAGACCAAAAATATCTTACTTGCTTCAAGTACTGGGTTCTGCCTCCACCCACCCCATGATTAAAGTTTTAGCTTTCCTTTTTTTAAAAAAGTATTTATTTATTTCCCATTTATTGAGAGCGTGACTGGGAGGGGTTGGAGGTGTGGGGGTGGGGGAAGGGACAAAGGGAGAGGGAGAGAAACAATCTCCAGCGGACTCCCAACACAGGGCTCTATCCCACAACCCTGAGATCATGACCTGAGCTGAAACCGAGAGTGGGATACTTAACCTGAGCCACCCAGGGGCTCCTAAAGTTTTACCTTTCTAAGGATTTCCAAGGATTAGTTGGAAGTTTGGTAAACAAGGGGCAAGATAAAAAAAATCTCCAGAATGCCCTCAGTAAAAACTAGATATTTGCTTTATTCTTTTATACTTTTTTTCTTGTTCCACTTTTAAGTTAATAGGAAACCTCAATAAGCTAAAATTTTAAAATGTCAGCTGTAAAATGTATCTGTTTGTGTATTCAATCTATTTTCAGAAATATTTGAAGACATTTTAAAGATGTAAATTAAATGGAAACTTGTACCTGTGATAAAGTACTAGTAACCCAAATAAATAGTAAATCTCTACTAGAGAATTTGGACTTGGACACAGGTTTCATCTTCAAATGATGAAATCTCATTTAATATATACATATAAAGATACAGTTATAAGATAATAAAACTAATATGTGAAAAACCTGGGTTCAAGTCTTAATACAGAAACTTTCTAGATATGTGAACTGTAAATTTGGGCAAATCATGTATCCTCTGAGATTCACAAGTAAAATGTGAACACTGCTACTACTTTTGTCCATTTGTCAGGTTGTTGGAACAGAGGAAATGAAATTATGAATGTTAAATGGTCCAATGAGTGTGAGATCTGATTCTTAACTGGACTCCTATCCTTGCCTAACTTCTCAGTAATAATAGAGGATTTATGGATTATTTAGGCTAAAGTCTAAGGATTTATTCAAGTTGATGTAACTCATTGTATTAGTCAAGGTTCTCCAGAGAAACAGAACCAACAGCTAATACATGTGTATGTGTATAATATATGTAATGAGGAATTAGCTCACATGATTATGGGGGCTGGGAAGTTCCAAGATCTGCAGTTGACAGGCTAGACACTAAGGAAAGCTGACCATGTAATTTCAGTCAAAGTCCTAAGGCCTGAGAACCAGGAGAGGTGACTATGTAAGTTCTAGTCTGAAAGTTTGCAGGCTCAAGACCCCCAAATTGCTGATTTTTCAGTTCAAGTCCAAAAGCAAGACCTGACTGCTATCCAGCTCAAAAAGGCAAATGGATTTCTCTCTGACTTAGCCTTTTTGTTCTAGGCAGGTCTTCATTAGATTGGAGGATGCCCACCCATATTAGAACCATCTCCTTTACTTAGTCTACCAATTCAAAAGTTAATCTCATTCAGACAAATCCAGAATAATGTTAGGCAGAATGTCTGGCTACCCTATGACCAGTCAAGTTGACACTTAAAATTGGCCATCGTATTTATGTATATTTTTTAAATTAAGTTCTCTAGATTTTAATTTCAGCAGAGTCAACCTACAGTATTATGTTTCAGGTGTACAATATAGTGCCTCAGTTTTCTACACATTACTCAGTACTCATCATGATAAAGGTACTCTTTAATCATCTTCACCTATTTCATCCATCCCCCCACCCACCTCTCCTCTGGAAACCATCAATTTGTTCTCTATAGTTAAGAATCTGTTTCTTCGTTTGTCTTTCTCTTTTCTCCTTTGTTAGTTTGTTTCTTGAATTCCACATGAGTAAAATCATATGGTATTTGCCTTTCTCTGACTTATTTGGCTTAGCATTATACTCTCTAGCTCCATCCATGTTGTTGCAAATGGCAAGATTTCATTCTTTTTTATGGCCAAATAATATTCCATATAACACTTCTTCTTTATCAGTTTATCTATTCATGGGTACTTGGGCTGCTTCCATAATTTAGCTATTGTAGATAATATTACAATAAACATAGGGGTGCATGTATCCCTTTGAACTAGTGGTTTTGTATTTTGTAGTTCTATTTTTAACTTTATGAGGAACCTCCACACTGTTTTCCACAGTGGCTGCACTGTGGAAACGGGTTTGCATTCCCACCAACAGTGTAAGAGGGTTCCTTTGTCTCCACATCTTCACTAACAGTTGTTTCTTATGTTTTTGATTTTAGCCATTCTGACAGGTGTGAGGTGATATCTCATTGTTGTTTCGATTCTCATTTCCCTGATAATGAGTGATTTGAGGATCTTTTCAAATGTATCTGTTGGCCATCTGTACGTCTTCTTTGGAGAAATGTCTGTTCATGTTTTCTGCCCATTTTTTAACTGGATTATTTGTTTTTTGGGTGTTGAGTTGTATCAGTTCCTTATATATTTTGGATATTAACCCTTTATTGGATGTCACTTGCAAATATTTTCTCCCATTCAGGTTGCCTCTTAGTTTTGTTGATTGTTTCTTTCACTGTGCAGAAGCTCTTTGTTTTGATAGGCCCAATAGTTTATTTTGCTTTTATTTCCCTTGGCTCAGGAGACCTATCTAGAAAAATGTTGTTATGGCCAATGTCAGAGAAATTACTGCCTGTGCTCTCTTCTAGGACTTTTATGGTTTCAGGTCTCACATTTAGGTCTTTTATCCATTTTGAGTTTATTTTTGTGTATGGTGTAAGACTGTGGTCCAGTTTGATTCTTTTGCATGTTCCTGTCCAGTTTTACCAACACCCTTTGTTGAAGAGACTTTTTCCCATTGTATTTTCTTGCCTCCTTTGTTAAAGAGTAATTGACCATATAATTTCAAGTTTATTTCTGGATTTTCTACTCTGTTCCATTGATTTACGTGTCTATTTTTGTGCCAGTACCTACTGTTTTGATTACTATGGCTTTGTAATATGACTTGAAATCTGGAATTGTGATGCCTCCAGTTTTGTTTTTCTTTTTCAAGGTTGCTTTGGCTTTTTGGGATCTTGTGTTTCCATACAAATTTTACAATTATTCTATTTCTGTGAAAAATGCTTTAGGTATTTTGATAAGGATTGCACTGAATCTATAGATTGCTTTGGGTAGTATAGACATTTTAACAATATTTGTTTTTTTAATCCATAAGCATGGAATGTCTTTCCATTTTGTCATCTTCAATTTCTTTCATCATTGTTTTGTAGTTTTAGAGTACAGGTCTTTTACCTCTTTGGTTAAGTTTAGTCCTAAAGTATTTAATTTTAGTGCAATTGTAAATGGGATTGTTTTCTTAATTTCTCTTTCTCCTGCTTTATTATTAGTGTATAGAAAGGCAACAGATTTCTGTACATTGATTTTTCAACATTGAGTATAATGTTAGCTGAGGGATTTTCATTTATAGCCTTTATGATTGAGGTATGTTCCCTATAAACCTACCTTGTTAAGGGTTTTTTAATCACAAATGGAAGTTGTACTTTGTCAAATGCTTTTTCTGCATCTATGGAAATGAACATGTTTTTATCCTTTCTCTTATTGATGTGATGTAATGTTGATTGAATTGCAAATATTGAAACAGCTTTGCATCTGAAGAATAAATCCCACTTGATGGTGGTGAATGATTTTTTAAATATATTGTTGGATTTATTTGCTAGTATGTGGTTGAGGATTTTTGCATCTATGTTCATCAGAGATACTGGCCTGGTGGTCTCTTTTTGTAATGTCTTTATCCAGTTTTGGTATCAGAGTAATGCCTTCATTGAATGAATTTAGTTTTTTTCCTCTTCTATTTTATTTTTTTTGAAATAGCTTGAGAAGACTAAGTAGTAAAGCTTCTTTAAATGATTGGTACAATTCACCTGTGAAGCCAGCTGGTCCTGGACTTTCGTTTGCTGGGAGTTGTTTTGATTACTGATTCAATTCCATTGGTGGTAATTGGTCTGTTCAAATTTTCCATTTCTTCCTGCTTAAGTTTTGGTAGGTTATATGTTTCTAGAAATATATCTATTTCTTCTAGGTTGTCCAATTTGTTGGCATATGGTTTTTCATAATTTTCTCTTAAAATTGTATTTCGATGGTGTTATTTTTCCTCTTTCATTTGTGATTTTGAGACCACTTTTTAATTTTTGAGTCTGCCTAGAGGCTTATCAATTTTGTTGATCTTTTCAAAGGGCCAGCTCTTGGTTTTATTGATCAGCTCTAGGGTTCTTTTAGCTTCCATATCACTTATTTATCTTTATTATTTCCTTCCTTCTGCTGGTATTGGGTTTTGTTCTTTTTCTAGCTCCTTTTGGTGTAAGATTAGGTTGTCTGAGATTATTATTCCTTCTTGAGGTAGGTCTGCATTGCTATAAATGTCCCCCTGTCAGAAACACTTGGCTGCATCTCAAAGATTTGGACCATTGTATTTTCATTTTCTTTGTCCCCATGTAATTTATTTCTTCTTTGATTTCTTGGTTGACCCATTCATTTCTAAGTAGCATGCTATTTAACCTCCATGAATTGGTGGTGTTCCTAGATTTTTTTTCTTATTGATGTCTAGCTTCTCAATCTTGTGGTCAGAAAAGATACATGGTATGACTTCAATCTTTATTTTGTTGAGACTTCTTTTGTGGCCTAATATGTGATCTACTCTGGAGAATGTTCCATGTACACTTGAAAAACATGTGTATTCTGCAGTTTTAGGATGGAATGTTCTGAATATACTCTTAAATCCATCTGGTCCAATGTGTCGTTCAAAGCCACTGTTTCCTATGCAAATGAAAACTACAATGAGATAGCACCTCACACCTGTCAGAATGGCTAAAATCAACAACACAAGAAACAACAACTGTTGGCAAGGAAAAAGGGAACACTCTTGCACTGCTAGCAGGAAGGCAAACTGTACAGCCACTGTGAAAAACAGTATGGAGGTTCCTTAAAGTGTTAAAAATAGAACTTATGATTCAGCAATCACACTACTAGGTGTTTACCCAAAGAATACAAGAACACTATTTCAAAGGGATACATACACACTATGTTTATAGCAGTATTTACAATTGCCAAGGTATGGAAGCAGCCCAAGTGTCCATCAATTGATGAATGGATAAAGAAGATACAGTATAGTTATACAATAGAATATTATTCAGGCATAAAAAAATGAATCTTGCCATTTGCAACAACATGGATGGAGCTAAGAGTATAATGCTAAATGAAATAAGTCAGAAAGACCAATACCATATGATGTCACTTATATGTGGAATTTAAGAAACAAACAAGCAAAGGGGAAAAATAAGAGAAACCGAGAAACACTCTTAGTTGGAGAGAACTGATGGTTACTAGAGGGGAGACGGTGAATGCATGGATTAAATAGGTGATGGGGATTAAAGAGGGCACTTGTGATGAGAACTGGGTAATTTATGAAACTGATGAATCATATTGTACATCTGAAACTAATATAACACTGTATATTAACTGGAATTAAAAAAAAACTTAAAAAAAGCCATTCTTTTATTATTGATTTTCTGTTTTAATGATCTGTTGATGTAAGTAAGGTGTTAAAGTCCCCTACTATCATTGTTATTACTATTGATTAGTTCCTTTATGTTTGCTATTCACTTTTTTAAAAATGTATTTAGGTGCTCCTATGTTGGGTACAGAAATATGTACAATTGTTATATCTTCTTGTTGGGATTGTCCCCTTTATTATATATGTGGTGTCCTTATCTCTTGTTACAGTCTTTGTTTTAAAGTCTATTTTGTTCAATATTAGTATTGCTACCCCAGCTTTCTTTTGGCATCATTTGCATGGTAAATGTTTCTCCACCCCTTTCACTTTCAATCTGCAGGTGTCTTTCCGTCTGCAAAAGTATACTGTAGGCAGCATATAGATGGGTCTTGTTTTGTAATCCACTTTGTCACTCTCTTTTGATTGGAGTGTTTAGTCCATTTACATTCAAAGTAATTATTGATAGATATGGATATATTGCCATTTTGTTACTTGTTTTGTGGTTGCTTTTATAGTTTTTCTCTGAGTCTTGCTCTCTTTCATAGTTTTCTGGCTTTCTTTAGTGATACACTTGGATTCCTTTCTCTTTATTCTTTGCATATCTATTACTGGTTTTTTGTTTGTGGTTACCATTAGGTTTGTATATAACATCTTCTGCATACAGTGGTCTATATGAAGTTTGTTGTCACTTAAGGTTGAATTCATTCTTTACTCCTCTCCCTCCCATTTTATGTATATGGTGTCATATTTTACATCCTTTTATTTTGTGAATCCCTTCACTGATTTTTACAGATATCCTTATTTTTATGGTTTTTATGTTTTCTACTTTTCATATTCATGGTCTTTCAAAGAGTCCTTTAGTAATTCTTGTAGGGCTGGTACAGTGGTCATGAACTTTAGTTTTTGTCTGTGAAGTTCTTTGTCTCTCCTTCTATTCTGAATGATAGCCTTGTTGGATAGAGTATCCTTGGCTGCAGATTTTTCCCACTCAACATTTTGCAGGCAAGAAGGGAGTGACATGATATATTCAAAGTTTCTGCTGAAAAACGAGATGATAGTCTTATGGGGTTTCCCTTGTATGTAACTGGCATCTTTTGATGCTTTTAAATTTTATACTTTATCTCTACTTTTAGCCATTAAAATTACCACGTGTCTTGGTGTGGACATTTTTGGGTTGATTGTTGGGGGATCTATGTCCTTCCCCATATTAGGGAAGTTTTCAGCAGTCACTTCTTCAAATATATTTTCTGTCCCCTTTGTTCTTTCTACTTCTGGGAAACCTATAATGCAAGTGTTACTATGCTTGATGGAGTCACTGAGTTCCCTAAGTCTATTCTCATTTTGCATGACCCTTTTTTCTCTCACTTGCTGAGCCTGATTACTTTCCCATTACTGTCTCCCAAGTCATTAATCCATTCCTCTGTTTTCTCTAGCTGCTATTTATTCAATCAAGTATATTCTTCATTTTATTTATTGTGTTCTTCATCTCTGAATGGGTCTTTTTTATCTCTGTGTTGGGTCTCACTGATGTCATCCAATCTTTTCTCAAGTACAGTGAGTATCTTTATGATCATTACCTTAAATTCTCTAAGCAGGGATATTACTTATCTCCTATTTGCTTAGGTCTCTTGCTGTGATTTTGTCCTGTTCTTTCATTTGGGGCATAGTCCTCTCTTTTTCCTAACTCTGTGTCTGTTCTCATGTATTAGGAAAGTCAGCTATGTCTCTTGTTCTTGAAAGTAGTGGGAGAGGCACACACTTTTAACAAGGTGGCACTTGTCTTCTTCCACAGGGGACACAGAACCACTGCTAAGACTGGGCTGGTTGTGGCTGTTCTGCAAAACATGGGCAGGGGATGCAGTTTTAACAAGGTGCATATGACCTCTACAGGAGGTTGGGAGAGGCAATGTTGGCAAGGTTTGCTGTGGTCTTTTGGGGGAGAGGCTTGCAGGGCCAGGGCTGAGTCAGGACCAGCTGGAGAGGATGGGGCACAGTGTAAGGAATTTAGGTAGTGAATGCCTGTGTAGCACTGGTTCCTGCAGGTGACTGTGTGATTATGCTGGGGAGCAAGGGAGGGTGCCTGTTAACTCATTTGTTCCTGGAGAAGTCCCTCAGGGATCTGTGAGATTATTAACTAACTCTCTCTCTGGTGTGCCCCAGATGTTTTTCAAAGAGCTGCTTCTAAGCTGTATCTCCTCAGTCTCTTTGTTGTGCCAGCCTTAAAGGGCAAGAACTCAGGTTTCTAGCACCCTCTAAGCTGAGCCAAGCCCACTGATTTTTAGAGTGCCAGGCTTTACATCCTTCTGGTTGCTAGAACTCATGAAATTTGTTCCTTCTGGTTTTCAATGCCAAATGCTATGGGGATTTGTCTTCCCTGTGCAGGCTTCCCAGGGTGATGTTCTGTTTCTCACCCTTAACCCCTGTGGTTCCTGCCCCCTCCATTGGCCATACCTAGAGGGTTTAGCTCCCCACCACATCTCTATCCTTCCCAACCTCTTCAATGTGTCCTCTTCTCTACATTTAGTTGTGGAGTTTGTTATACCAGTCGTGGGATCATTTTTTGGGTTATTTACATTGATGTGTTATCTAGTTGCATCCATGGGACAAAGTGAGTTCAGGGTCCTCCTAACTCCACCATCTTCCCCATAACCCTCATATAAAAATGATTTCAACTCTGATATTCCAAACAGAAGATATTCAAAATCATTTTAATGTTTTGAGTTATATAAGGCATGTTTACTGTAAAATAAATGCCTACTATACAAATAAAGATTTAATAAGAGTTGCTTTTTGTTCTATATGCTCAATGGTAAAATTATTTCATTCAAAGGAAATGAAATTCAGCCTGGCATTTTATTCATTTAGATTTCTACTGTGTTTGTTTTGTTTTCAATAATTATTACAGTTTGAGTATAGTGACAGATGGTAGCTGCAATTATGGTGAACACAACAGTTACTGTTGTACACCTGAAACTAATGTGTGTCAAATTCCTTTGAATTCAGGATATTAAACACACACCTCCCAAAAATGTTAATACCATCGTGATTAAAAAGCTTAGGATAACAACAACCATTAGCAGAAATTCTGATGGCTCATGAGGTAAGACATATATGAAATAATGACCCCTCCAGAGTTAGGATTACCAATAATTAATAAAATTTATAGCTAATAACTGCAATATTATATTACAATATAAAAATGCAACACTGACTCAGCTTGGTCATTAATCCCTTAATGTATGGTAGAATAGTTATTTTTTCTGCTTTCAAAATTTCCAATATTCTCATCACTATCAATCAAAGTGTAATGTCTATGACATATTTCTATTCACATAATTTAAATACCTCAAAATTCACTATAAACATAATTATGGAAATAGTTATATATGGACTCCTATAACTGTTACATACTGTTATATATTTATAGGACAAAGTATAAATGAGATGTTTTAGTCTGATCCATTTGTTTTTAAAATTTGAGCTTTCTATGTTTAAGTATGTGCCCAAATCTTAATAAATTCAATGCACATATTTTAAGATGTTTAAATTGTATAAATCCAAGGTAATTTTTAACATTTTTTTCTTGAAAGTGTAGGTGAAATGGGATGGGCAGATCCTTCTACCTCTGGAGTATTCATTTTACTTAGTCTTATTTTTTTCCTCTTCTTAATCTTTAATTATTAGTTTATTAGATGTCTAGCATTAATTCTTTTACAAAGAGTAGACTATAAGTAAATCAACTTTATTAAATCATTAAATTGAAGCTACAGTCAGCAAGCATGGCTATTCTGTATGTTTAAAAACCATGTCCACTGGGGTGCCTGGGTGGCTCAGTTCGGCTCAGGTCATGGTCCCAGGGTCCTGGGATCGAGCCCCACATTGGGCTCCTTGCTTGGCAGGAAGCCTGCTTCTCCCTCTCCCACTCCCCCCGTTTGTGTTCCCTCTCTTGCTATGTCTCTGTCAAATAAATTCTGAAAAGAAAAAAGAAAAGAAAAGAAAAGAAAAACATGTCCAGGACTGACATGAGCATTATGGCAGTATAAGAAGTTCCTCCATTTTATTCCTTCTTTTGAACAATGAATTAGATATACAGCCAAGAACTGAAGCACCTTTGTGAGAAGTGCAGGATCCAGACTATATATCAGGAGACCCAGAAGGAATCTCACCCGCCTGTGCATCCAGTAATAGGCAAGCAGACCTGGCCCAATCCCTCTCACTGAGGTTATGAAAAAACTTGGAGAGCATGGACCTGGACCAATACCCACAGATAAGAGAAAATTTGCATAAGTCAGCCATCCCAAGGAGAGATTCCAGCATGTCATTGGAGCCAAAACAAAAGTTTGGTTGCAGTGGAGACAGTAAGAGGAATTTACCCTAGGTACTCCAATCCCCACAACAAAAGACTGAATTATCCAGCAGCAGTAACCTCTCTAGCAGAAAAACTGAAGAGTGGTGAGTAAATGCCTGGCTATCCTAGGTGTGTGGGATGAATGTTTGAGATACCCATTTCTGACCAGTGGCTGTAACTGTGGAGAGGAAGAGTGGGGAAGAAGCAGATAAAAATATCAGGTGACATGAAAGTGACAGGGTTCTTGCTAATTAAGTTCAATACTTCAGCAAGAAATCTGCCCATGGCATCTGGGAGCACCTCACCCAAGGATCTCCCTCACTGGGTCCACAGACACCCTAAATGCCAAACCCACACCTCCTCCAACTCTGCAGTTGACTCCTTGTGCACAATCCTGAGTGGAGGTCTGGTAAATGGAGTACTATCAGAAAAACAGATCAGGACCTGTGGCAAGGGAGAAACCACAAATGTGAACTATACAGCACCACTTTCTGTAACCCAGAAAGGAGAGAAAACCCTAAATATAAAAGCATCAATGAATAGTATACCTCACATGAAGGCAATTGGTAGAGATTTAAGGAGGTATCAGCTACTTCATGTGAAAAGTGATGCAAAACTAGGAAATATGAACAAAGATAACTTTTTAATTACTAAGCTCTGAGACATGGAATGTCAGGATATTGCTGATAAAGAATTCAAAATAGCTATTTAGAAGAAATACAATGAATTATAAAACCCAGAAAGACCATTCTATGAATTCCGGAAAAAAAACACATGAACAAAATTATATCCTTAGCAAAGAGACATAAATCATAACCAACAAATTCTGGACCTGAGGATTTCAGTGAATGAAATGAAAATTGCAATAGAGAACATCAGTAGCAGAGTAGAGCCAATGGAATACACAATAAGTAAATTAGAGGACAGGAATTTTGAAATAACCAAATCAGAGCAGAAACAATAGTGAAGTGATTTATGAAATTTCATTAAAAGAACAAATATTGGAATAATTAGTATACCAGAGGGAGAAGAGGAAGTAAAGCAGAGAAAATTTAAATAATAGCTGAGAACTTCTCAAAGTTGGGGAAAAACTTGGTCATCCAAGTTCACAAAAGATAACGGGATATTATCTCAATGTAAAAAGAAATTATTTAAGATAACTTAGAAGGGAATCCTAAAATCAGCCAGGGAAAAAATATTTTAACCTACAAAGAACTCTCCACTAGGCTATCAGCAGATTTCTCAGCAGAAATCCTACAGGCTAGGAAAGTACTGGGGGAAAAAAAAAAAAAAAGAATTACCAAGCAAGAATACTCTATATAGCAAAATTAATCTCATAAAAAAAAGAGCTAAGGGAGTTAATCACAACTAGACTTGCCATGAAAGAAGTGCTAAAATCAGGTCATTAAGCAGCAAAATAAAGAGGCTAATCAGCAACATGAAAAGATATGGAAGTATATAACATTAGTAAAGGTAAATATACAGTCAGATTTAGAAAAGTCTAAATCTGTAAGATAGTGTGTTAGCCACTTATCAAAAATAATTACAGCAACTCTAATGAATACAAAATATAAATGATATCAAAAACATGAGCATAATAAAGTTAAGATTTTATAGGCAATTGAATTTAAGTTGCTATCACCTTAAAAATGGGCTTCTGAGATGTTTTATGTAAGCCTCTAAGGAAAACCTAGAGTATACTAAAGAGAAAAAATGGGGAAACAGAACTAACCACCATAGAAAATCACCAATTTACAAAGGTAGAGAAAAAGAAAAAGTAGGAATACAAAACAACCAGAAAGCAATTAATAAAATGACATTAGCAAATTCATATATATCAATAATAACTAAATGTAAATGGATTTAATTCACTAATCAAAAGCCACAGAATAACTGGATGAATTAAAAAAAAAAAACAATTATATAATGCCTCCAAGACTCACTTGAATTTTAAGGACATACATAGATTGAAAGTGAAGGCATGAAAAAAAAAATTCAATGCAAATGGAGAAATGCAGTTAGTTATACTTACA
The DNA here is from genome assembly GCF_054177405.1 of Leptonychotes weddellii. Lineage (NCBI taxonomy): Eukaryota > Metazoa > Chordata > Mammalia > Carnivora > Phocidae > Leptonychotes > Leptonychotes weddellii. The sequence goes on along the minus strand of NC_138381.1, from coordinate 35,315,631 downwards.
CCAGACAAAATAGACTTTAAACAAAAATGGTAATAAGAGACAAAAAAGGTCACTGTATAATGATAAAGGGGTCAATTAATGAAGAAGATACATATTTATAAACATGTAAGGACCAACGTCAGTGAATGTAAATATATCAAACAAATATTAATAAATCAGGAGAGAAAGATACAATGCAGTAATAATAGGGGTCTTCAATACCTTAAGTTTAGTAATAGATAAGTCATCCAGATAGAAAATCAATAAGGTAACATTGGCTTGAACCATACATTAGACCTGATGGACCTAACAGACATATACAGAACATCCTATCCAACAGCAGTGGAATGCACATTCTTTTCAATTGCACATGAAATATTCTCCAGGACATAAAACAAGTCTTAGTATATTTAAGACTGAAATCATATGAAGTATCTTTTCTAATCACAACAGTATGAAACTAGAAATCAAGAGGAAAGCTCAACAGTCTATAAACGTGCAAATGTAATACAAACTTCTGAACAATGGGTCAAGGAAGAAATCAAAAGGGAAATAAAAAATAACAAAATTGGAAATCTACCAACCAAAATCTATGAGATACTGCAAAAGAAGTTTTTTTTTTTTTTTAAAGATTTCATTTATTTATTTGACAGAGAGAGACAGTGAGAGAGGGAACACAAGCAGGGGGAGTGGGAGAGGGAGAAGCAGGCCTCCCGTGGAGCAGGGAGCCCGATGCAGGGCTCGATCCCAGGACCCTGGGATCATGACCCGAGCCGAAGGCAGATGCTTAACCGACTGAGCCACCCAGGCGCCCCCAAAAGAAGTTCTTTTATGGGAACTTTATAATGATATGTGCATATTTTAAGAAAATAGATCACAAACCACCAAACTTTACACATCAAGGAATTAGAAAAACTAAGCCCAAAGTTAGCAGAAGGAAAAAAGCCATGAGCTTTTTTCTTTTTTTGAAAAATATATATTAAAAAATTCACAAACCTTTGGCTAGACTCAAGGGAAAAAGAGAATTCAAAATCAGAAATGGAAGAGAAATTAAAACTGATATGACAGAAAAACAGAATCATAAGAGACTGCTATGAACAATTATATGCTAAAAAAACTGGACAACCCAGAAGAAATGAATAAATTCCTAAAAAACATAAAACCTACCAAGACTGAAACAGGAAAACTAGAAAATTTAAATAGACCAATAATGAGTAAGGAGATTGTATCAGCAATCAAAAATATATAAGACATAAAACCCCGGGGCACCTGGGTGGCTCAGTTGTTAAGCATCTGCCTTCGGCTCAGGTCATGATCTCAGGGTCCTGGGATCGAGCCCTGCATCAGGCTCCCTGCTCTGCGGGAAGCCTGCTTCTCCCTCTCCCCCTCCCCCTGCTTGTGTTCCCTCTCTCACTGTGTCTCTCTGTCAAATAAATAAATAAAATCTTTAAAAAAAAAAAAAAAAGACATAAAACCCCAAGACCAGATGGCCTCACAGGCAAGTTCTACCACACATTTGAAGAAGAATTAATGCAAATCATTCCCAAATGCTTCCAAAAAATTGAAGAGGAGGGAACACCTCCAAACTCATTTTACAAGGCAAGAATTACCCTGATATCACAGCCAGATTAGGACACTACCAGAAAACTAGAGAGCTAAAGTAGTAATAAAAATTCAAGAAAATTATTCTTGCAAAAAGATGACGGAGGAGTAGGGGACCCTATTCCAACCGGTCCCCTGAATTGAGATGGATATCTACCAGACCACTCTGAACACCCACGAAATCAGCCTGAGATGTCAGAAGATATATCTGGATCTCTACAAACCCATCTATCACAGGCTGTTGGCTTCAAGGTATGAAGCAGGGAGCCATGATTCCGCCGGCACATATCAGAAGATAAATGGAAGGGGGAGGGAGCTGTGGGAATCCTATACCGCTGGTGAGTGATAGCCTCCCGTGCTGGGGACAGGGTACAGACTCACAGACCAGTGACAGGGAGAGGACTTTGGGGCAGCCCCCTGACTGAAACCTGGAGCAGCGGGGGCCGCGCGTGTGAACTGGGGGTGGCTGGCGGTTTTAGAGGCACAAAGGGCACGACGTGCTCTGACCTGGAGGTGAGGACTGGGAGCCCTGCTGAGGGGCGCAAAATGCAGGATGCTGCAGTTTATAGCAGCACATACAGAAACGGAGATAGTGTGCCTGGAGAGCTCACTGAAGAACAGACTGTGATCTCTCTGCTCTGAGGCAGAGGGTTGGAAACGATCTCTTCTGCTCTGAGTCTCGGAAGAGACACGGAAAGCTGCCAGGAAAAGCCGCCAGAAAACAAAAGCCCCAAAAAACTGTTTTTCACGAGCCCATCCCCCCACCTCAGGGGGCAGGACAACTATGCCCAAACAGGGTTGCCTGAGTAACAGTGCGGCAGACCCCTCCCCCAGAAGACAGGTTGGGAAAAAAAAGAGGCCAGCAACCCTAAGGTCCCTAGAAAATAGGTGCATCTTGCTTGGGTTGTGGTCAATAATTTGGACTCTATACATTCCCTCAACCACCCCTCAACAGAATGACTAGGAGGAGGAACCCCCAAAATAGGAAAGACTCAGAGACTATGACTTATGCCAGAGATTTACAAATGGATACAGATATGACCAAGATGTCAGAGATGGAATTCAGGCTAGCAATTGTGAAGACAATAGCTAAAATGGAGAAATCATTTAATGGCAACATAGAGTCTCTAAGGGCAGAAATGAAAGCTGAATTGGCAGAACTTAAAAATGCTATCAATGAGATCCAATCTAATCTAGATAATCTAACAGCTAGGGTAAGCAAGGCAGAAGAATGAATTAGTGATCTAGAAGACCAATTAATAGACAAGAAGGAAAAAGAGGCAGCCAGGGGAAAAAAACTCAGAATCCATGAAAATAGAATCAGAGAAATAAGTGACACCATGAAACGTT
>NC_138381.1:35214809-35312600 GCF_054177405.1 Leptonychotes weddellii | reverse complement strand
GAGAAGAACATGCAGCCAAGAATACTTTATCTGGCAAGGCTGTCATTTAGAATGGATGGAAAGATGCAGAGCTTCCAAGACTGGCAGAAACTGAAAGAATATGTGACCACAAAGCTGGCCCAGCAAGAAATATTAAGGAGGGTTCTATAAAAGGACAAAGACCCCAAGAGTGATATAGAACAGAAATTTACAGAGACAATCTATAGAAACAAGGACTTCACAGGCAACATAATGACAATAAATTCGTATCTTTCAATAATCACTCTCAACCTGAACAGCCTAAATGCTCCCATAAAATGGCACAGGGTTGCAGATTGGATAAAAAGACAGGACCCATCCATATGCTGTCTACAAGAGAACCTAAAGATACATCCAGACTGAAAGTGAAAGGTTGGAGATCCATCTTCCATGCCAATGGGTATCAAAGCTGGGGTAGCAATTCTTATATCACACAAAGTAGATTTTAAGCCTAAAGACTGTAGTTACAGACACAGAAGGACACTATGTCATTCTTAAAGGGTCTATCCAACAAGAAGATCTAACAATTGTAAATATCTACACCCCCAACCCGGGAGCAGCCATCTACATAAGCCAACTGTTAATCGAAATAAAGAGTCATATTGATAATAATACATTAATTGTAGGAGACCTCAATACTCCACTCTCAGCAATAGACAGATCATCTAAGCAGAAAATCAGCAAAGAAACAAGAGCTTTGAATGACACACTGGACCAGATGGACCTTATAAATATATAAGGAACATTCCACCCTAAAACAACAGATTACTCAGTCTTCTCAAGTGCACATAGAACTTTCTCCAGAACAGACCACATACTGGGTCACAAATCAGGTCTCAACTGCTACCAAAAGATTGAGATTATTCCCTGCATATTCTCAGACCATAATGCTTTAAAACTGGAACTCAATCACAAGAATAAATTTGGAAGAAATTCAAACACTTGGAAGCTAAAGACCACTCTGCTCAAGAATGTTTGGGTCAACTAGGAAATCAAAGAAGTACTTAAACATTTCATGGAAACCAATGAGAACAAAAACACATTGGTCCAAAACCTATGGGATACTGCAAAGGCAGTCCTAAGGGGGAAATACACAGCCATACAAGCCTCATTCAAAAAAATAGAAAAATCCTGAATTTACCAACTAACTTTATACCTTAAAGAACTAGAGCAAAAGCAACAAATGATGCCTAAGCCACACATCAGAAGAGAAATAATTAAGATTAGAGCAGAGATCAATGAATTAGAAACCAGAAACACAGTAGTTCAGATCAACGAAACTAGAATCTAGTTCTTTGAAAGAATTAATAAGACCGATAAACCACTGGCCAGACTTATCCAAAAGAAAAGAGAAAGGACCCAAGTTAAAAAATTATGAATGAAAGGGGAGAGATCACGACTAACACCAAGGAAATAGAAACAATTATTAGAAATTATTATCAACAACTATATGCCAATAAATTAAAGCAACCTGGAAGAAATGGATGCCTTCCTGGAAACCTATAAACTGCCAAGAAAAAACAGGAAGAAATTGACAATCTGAATAGGCCAATAACCAGTAATGAGATTGAAGCAGTGATCAAAAACCTCCCCCAAAACAAGAGTCCAGAGCCTGATGGATTCCCTGGGGAATTCTACGAAATATTCAAAGAAGAAATAATACCCATTCTCCTGAAGCTATCTCAAAAAATAGAAACAGAAGGAAAGCTTCCAGACTCACTCTATGAGGCCAGCATTACCTTAATCCCCAAACCAGGCAAAGACCCCATCAAAAAGGAGAATTTCAGCCCGATATCCTAATGAATATGGATTCCAAAATCCTCAACAAAATCCTAGCTAATAGGATCCAACAATACATTAAAAGGATCATCCACCACGACCAAGTGGGATTTATCCCTGGGATGCATGGATGCTTCAACTTTCGCAAATCAATCAATGTGATAGAACACATTAATAAGAGGCAATCCAGAGAATGGGAGAAGATATTTGCAAATGACACTACAGATAAGGGGCTGGTATCCATGATCTGTAAAGAACTTCTCAAACTCAACACCCAAAGAACAAATAATCCAATCAAGAAATGGGCAGAAAACATGAACAGACATTTTCAAGGCCACCATTACTCTGATACTAAAACCAGACAAGGATGACACAAAATTATAGGCCAATATCCCTGAGGAACATAAATGCAAAATTCTCAATAAAATATTTGAAAACGTAACTTAATACACTAAAATATCATTCACTATCACCCTGTGAGATTTATTCTGGAAACAATTATGCACCAACAAATTGGGCAACATAGAAGAAACAAATTCCTAGAAATATGCAAACTACCAAGACTGAATAATGAAGAATTTAAAAATCTGAAAGAACTTATAACTAGTAAGATTGACTCAGTCATCAAAAACCTCCACACAAACAAAAGTCCAGGGCCAGATGGCTTTACTAGTGAATTATACCAAATATTTGAAGAATTAATATCACTCCTTCTCAAACTCTTTCAAAAAATAAGAGGGGAACATTTCCAAACTCATTTTTTTTCAAGGCCATCATTACTCTGATACTAAAACCAGACAAGGATGACACAAAATTATGGGCCAATATCCCTGAGGAACATAAATGCAAAAATTCTCAATAAAATATTTGCAAACCTAACTTAATACACTAAAACATCATTCACTATCACCCAGTGAGATTTATTCTAGTGATCCAAGAACAGTTCAACATCTGCAACTCAATGTGATACACCACATTGACAAAATGAAGGATATAAATCATATCATCTTAATAGATTCAGAAAAAGCATTTGACAAAAGTAAGCATTCAATTATGATAAAAACTCTCACAGAGAAGATAGAGAGGAAACTTACCTCAACATAATAAAGACCATATATTACAAACTCACAACTACTATCATACTCAACCACGAAAAGCTTTCAGCATTTCCTCTAAGACCAGGAAAAAGAAAAGGATGCCTATTCTCACTTTTATTCAACATCATATTTGAAGTCCCAACCAGAGGAAGTAGGTAAGAAAAAGAAAATCCGTCCAAATTAGAAAGAAAAAAGTGACAGATGACATATTATATATAAACTCTATAATAGTAGGGGGGTTTTTTTGGTGGAGACTTTAAACAAATTCAGTAAAGTTGCAGCATACAAAATCAATATACCAAAATTTGTTGTGTTTCTGTACATTAATAAATTATCACCAGAAGATTAAGAACACAAGTCATCAAAAAGTTGCATCAAAAAGAATAAACTACTTAGGAATAGATTTAGCCAAGGAGGTGAAAGACCTGTACTCTGAAAATTATAAGACATTGATGGAAGAAATTAAAGCCAACACAAATAAAAAGCTATTCTATACCCATGGATTGGAAAAATTAATATTGTTACATTTTCATACTACAAAGCAATCTACAGATTCAATGCAATCCATATCAAAATTTCAATGGCATTTTTATAGAAATGGAACACACAATTTTAAAATTTGTGTGGTACAACAAAAAGACCCTGAATAGGCAAAACAATCTTGAAAAAGAAGAACAAAGCTGGAGGCATCTCACTCCCTGATTTCAAACTATGTTACACAGTGATAGTAATCAAAACAAAGTAGTATTGGCATAAAAGCAGATGCATAGATTAATGGAACAGAAGTGAGAGCCTAGAAATAAATCCATGCATACATGGTTCATTATTTTATGAAAAAGGTGCCAAGAATATGCAATGGGGAAAGACTTTCTCTTTAATAAATGGTGATGGAAAAATTGGACATTATCTTACACCATCGACAAAAATGAACTCAAAATGAATTAAAGACTTGAATGTAAGACTTGAAACCATAAAATTCCTAGACCAAATCATAGGCCATAAACTCCTTGACACCAGTCTTGGTGATGATTTTTAAATCTGTCACCAAAAGCAAAAGCTACAAAAGTAAAGATAAACAAATGTGATTAAATAAAACTAAGAGCTTCTGCACAGCAAAGGAAACTGCCCACAAAAATAAATGGCAACCTACTGAATTGGAAAGTCATATATCTGATAAGGGTTAATACCAAAAATATATAAAGAAATCCTATAACTCAGCACCCCAAAAAACAATCTGATTAAAAAATAAGCAGAGGATCTGAATACACATTTTTCTAAAGAAGACATGCAGATGGCCAACAGACACATGAAAAGATGCTCAACGACATTAGTCATCAGGGAAATGCAAATCAAATCCACAGTGAGATATCATGTTACATGTGTTAGAATGGCTACTATCTAAAAGACCAGAAATAACTAGTTTTGGTAAGGATGTGGGAAAAGAGCCTCATGTACACTGTTGGTGGTAATACAAATTAGTGCAGCCACTGTGGAAAAGAGTATGGGGGGGGGGCCTCAAAAAATTAAGAATAGAATTACCATATGATTCAGCAATTTCACTTCTGGGTATTTATCCAAAGAACATGAAAACATTAACTCAAAAGTATATGCACCCCCATGTTCATTGCTGCATTATTTACAATAGCCAAAATATGGAAACAACCTAAGTGTCCTCTGATGGATAAATGGATAAAGAAAATGTAATATACAATTTTTATTTAGACAAAAAATCTTGCTATTTGCAACAATATAGACAGTCTCGGAGGGCTTTACACTAAGTGAAATAAGTTTTGCCAAGAAAGACAAATACTGTATGATCTTACTTATATGTGGAATCTTAAAAAAAAAAAAAAAAAAAAAAAAAAAAAAAAAAAAGCTCAAAGATACAGAGAACAGACTAGTGGCTATCAGAGGTGGGTTGTGGGGTGGTCAAAATAGGCAAAGAGGTCAAAAGATACAAATTTCCAATTATAAATAAGTCATGGGTATATAATATACATCAAGGTGATCATATGTTCATTATACTGTACTGCATATTTGAATACTGGTAAGATATTAGACCTTAATAGTTCTTATCACAAAGAAAAAAAGTCTTGTAATTATGTATGGTGATATATGTTAACTATACTTTTTATGATCATTTTGCAAAGTATACAAATACTGAATAATGTAGATACCTGAAACTAACATAATATAATGTTATATGGCTATTAGACCTCACTTAAAAAAATAACAAAATTTTAAGAAGTAATGTTTGGGGTTAGGGCACCTGTGCCTGTCTTCCCTCAATGGTTTTTTTTTTTTTTTTTTAATCAAATACGTACTTTGATTTGTTAAAAATCAAGAGATTTAAAAGTTAAGCACAACACTTTTTTGAACATAAACAAAATACTTTCTTATATGTGAAGGCAGACAGGGTTAATGGATATCCATGGATATTAATGTCCTCTTTTCAATGTTTCATTTTTGTTTTTAAGTTATATACAAGGCAAATTAATATTTTACACAAAATAGAAGAAATCATGGGAGATCATAATTAGAATGGTATGAGAAGAATATCTTGTGAATAATGAGGATATGAAAGAGGTGGGTATATTATAAACACCAAAGCATAGGTTTCCTTTGGAATATCACACCAAAAATAAACAGTAAGACCTCTCTCACAATTATGGATAAACTGTTTATGAATATGTTTTTAAGAACAAAGTATTAAAATGAAAACATGATTGACTTCTGGGGAGGCTAGCAGTCTAGGAAGATCCTAGCCTCACCTTGTCTCATGGTGACATGGACACCTGTGGGAACCAGCACAGTGGAAACTCTCCACCTAGCTTGCTAACAGTGTGCCCGACCCCTTTCATCTCATCCTGGGCAGGAGCTTTCCCACAGGGCTGCGGGTTCCCTCCCACACTGAACTGGTGCAGACCTTGCTGGCACCATGAACTTTGCCCCCACATTCTCCTGTGGACATGCCCTCTCCAACATGCTTTGATAGGAGACTATTCAAAGCAGTAACATAAGCCTAACAGGGTTCAGAAACACTCCAAAGTGACTCCTGTCCAAGGGAGAGGGGAAGATAACCACCCACACCAGCCCAACTGCAGCCTCAGCAGTGGGCTGAGGGCAGATGTCTGGTCTGACTACAGGCCCTATCCACCAACAAAAGCTTCACAGGGGAGAATATAGGGAAAGGGCCCTGCGATTTGGTGCTACCACGGATCTGGCAATGCTTGGTCTGACTCAAATGAAGCCCAAGGAAGCCCTAGACTGGCCTAATAACAACACAGGGACCAAGCCCTGCCCAAAACAGTCAGAAAGAGCCATTGTAGGTGACTGGAATAAAGACAAATGGGGCTCAGCCAACAACAGCAAGGTGCATGCGATGAACGTAGGAGACAACTCTGAAGCACCAGCTTCTGGTAAACAGGGGACATTGACTGCAGGACACTACAGGACCTCTTATCATAAAGCCATTTCTTTCAAGAGCAAGAGATGTAGTTGACTTTCCTAACACACAGAAACGATCAGAAAGTTAGACAAAATAAAAGTATGGAGGAATAGGTCCCAATTGAAAGAGAAGGAGAAAATCACAGCAAGGGAGCTAAATGAAACATATATAAGTAATATGACTGATAGAGAATTTAAAGTAATGTTCATAAAGATACTCACTGGACTTGAGAACAAGAGTGGAGGACCTCAGTGAGAACCTCAAAAAAGAGAGAGAAAACATAAAGAACCAATCAGAGATGAAGGATTCAATTAACTGAATTAAACACACTCGGTAGAATACATAGACTAGAAAAAGCAGAAGAACAAATCAGTGATGTGGAGGACAGAGTAATGGAAAGAAATCAAGCTGAACAGGAGACAGAAAAAAGAATAAAAATGAAAATAGATTAAGGGAACTCAGCAACACCATCAAGTGTAATAACATTCACATTATAGGTTTCCCTTAAGTAGAAGAGAGTGAAAAGGGGGTAGAAAATGTATTTGAAGAAATAATAGCTGAAAACATCCTGAATCTGGAGAAGAAAACAGAAATCCAGATCCAGGAGGCACAGAGAGCCCTTAATAAAGTCAGTCCAAGGAGGTCCACACCAAGACACATAGTAATAAAAATGGCAAATGGTAGTGATAAAGAGAGAATTCTAAAAGCAGCAATAGAAAAGAGTTACATTCAAGGGAAAACCCACAAGGCTATCAGCTTATTTTTTAGCAGAAACACTGCTGGCCAGAAGGGAGTGACATGATATATTCAAAGAGCTGAAAGGGGAAAAAAAAATACTTCTATCCAGAAAAGCTACCAATGAGAATAGAAGGAAAGAGAGAGTTTCCAAGACAAAAATTAAAAGAATTCATGAACACCAAACCAGCCCTGCAAGAAATGTTAAGGAGGACTCTGAGTGGCAAGGAATGATCATAAGTAGGAGTAAGGAAAATAGGAAGCACAAAAGCAGTAAAATTAAGAATATCTAAAAAATCAGTCAAGGCATTCACAAAATAAAAATATAAACTATGATACGTTATATCTAAAATGTTTGGAGGGGAGAGGAGTATAAATTTAGTGCTCTTAGAATGGGCTCAAACTTATAGGACCATCAACCTAATATAGACTGCTATATGCATAAGATGTTATTTATAAACATAATGGTAATGGCAAATCAAAAACCAATATATAAAATAGATAATAATAAAATAGATAAAAAACTAAAAGAGAAAGGAATCCAATCATATCACTAAAGTAGCCAGCAAACCATGAGAGAAGAGAGCAAGAGAAGGAACAGAGAACTACAAAAACAACCATAAAACAAGTAACAAAATGGCAATTTATATGTATATATCAATAATAATTTAGAATGTAAATGTATTAAATTCTCCAATCAAAAGACATAGGATCACAGAATGGATAAAAAAAATAAGACCCAACTATATGCTGCCTACAAGAGATTCATTTCAGACCTAAAGACACATGCAGATTGAAAGTGAAGGGATGGAAAAGCATTTATTATGCAAATGGAAGTGAAAAGAAAGCTGAGGTAGCAAAACTTGTATCAGACAAAATAGAAACAAAGACTGTAAAAAGAGACAAAGAAGGACATTATATAATCATAGGAAAAATCCAACAAGATACAATTGTAAATATTTATGTACCAAATGTGGAAGCATCCAAATACATAAAGCAGCTAATAACAAACATAAAGAAAGTGATCAATAGTAATACAAAAATAGTAGGGGTCTTTAACACCCTCCTTACATCAATGGTTAGCTCGTCCAAACAAAATCAACAAGGAAAGAGTGGCTTTAAATGACACATTGGACCAGATGAATCTGACAGATATATACAAAACATTCCATTCTAAAACAGCACACACAGAACATTCTCCAGAATAGATCACATTTTAGGCCACAAAACAAGTCTCAACAAATTCAAAAAGATCAAAGTTATATCATGTATGTTTTCTAACCACAATGCTATGAAACTAGAAATCAACAACAAGAAAAAGTCTGGAGAGAACACAAATATATGGAGGTTAAATAACATGCTACTAAACAATGAATCAATCAACCAATAAATCAAAGAAGAAATTCAAAAGTACATCAAGACAATGAAAATGAAAAAACAGCAGTCCAAAATCATTGAGATGCAGCAAAAGCTGTTCTAAGAGGGAAGTTTATAGCAACACAGGCCTACCTCATGAAGCAAGAAACATCTCAAACAAAAACCTAACCTTACACCTAAAGGAGCTAGAAAAAGAACAAAACCCTTACCACTAGAAGGAAGAAAATAATACATTTTAGAACAGAAATAAACAAAATAGAAGCTGAAAAAACAATAGGATGAATTAATGAAACCAGAAGTTGGTTCTTTGAAAAAATCAACAAAACTAATAAACCTTAGGCAGACTCATAAAAAGAGAGGACTCAAAATCAGAAATGAAACAGGAGAAGTAACAACTGACACCACAGAATACAAAGGACAGTAAGAGGATATTATGAAAAATTATATGCCAACAAATTTGACAATCTAGAAGAAACAAATTCTTAAACTGAATCCAGAAGAAACAGAAATTTGAACACCCCAGTTACCAGCAATGAAATTGAAACAGTAATCAAACAACTTCCAATGAACAAAAGTCCAGGACCAGACAGCTTCACAGGTGAATTCTGCCAAACATTTTAAGAAGAGTTAATACCTATTCTTCTCAAACTATTTCAAAAAATATAAAAGAAAGGAAACCTTCCAGGCTAGCATTACCCTGATACCAAAACCAGATAAAGACACTACCAAAAAAGAGAACTACAGGCCAATATTTCTGATGACCATAGATGTAAAAATCCTCCACAAAATATTAGCAAAGTGAATTCAACAATACATTAAAAAAAGTCATTCACCACAATCAGGTGGGATTTATTCCAGGGTTGTAAGGGTGGTTCAATATTCATAAATCAATCATTGTGATACATCACATCAACAAGAGTCAGGATAAAAACCATGTGATCATTTTAATAGGTGCAGAAAGCATTTGACAAAGTACAACACCCATTTATGATAAAAACCCTCAACAAAGTAGGCTTAGAGGGAACATACCTCAACATAATAAAGGCCATATATAAAAAACCCACAGCTAACCTTATACTCAATGGTGAAAAACTGAGAGGTTTCCCCCTAAGGTCAGGAACAAGACAAGGATGTCCACTTTCACTACTTTTATTCAACATAGTAATGGATGTCATAGCTGCAGAAATCAAACAAGGAAAATAAATTAAAAACATCCAAATTGGTAAGGAAGGAGTAAAACTATCACTGTTTGCAGATGACCTGATAGTGTATATAGGAAACCCTAGGGACTCCATCAAAAAACTGCTAGAAGTGATAAATGAATTCAGTAAGGTCACAGGATACAAAATCAATATATAGAAATTTGTTGCATTTCTAGACACTAATAATGAAATAGCTTAATAATGAATTAAGAAAACAGTCCCATTTACAATTGCACCAAAAAAACTGAAATACTTAGGAATAAATTTAACCAAGGAAGTGAAAGACCTATACTCTGAAAACTTTAAAACACTGATGAAAGAAATTGAAGATGACACAAATGGAAAGATATTCATGCTCATGAATTGGGAGAACGAATATTGTTAAACTGTCCATATTACTCAAAGCAATCTACAGTTTTAATGCAATCCTTATCAAAATACCAATAGCATTTTTCACAGAACTAGAACATATACTCCTAAAATTTGTATGGAACCACAAAAGGCCATGAATAGTCAAAGGAACCTTGAAAAGAAGAACAAAACTGGAAGTATCACAATACCAGGTATATCAAGATATACTACAAAGCTATAGTAAGCAAAACAGTATGGTACTGGCACAAAAAAAGACACATAGATCAATGGGACAGATAGAGAGCCCAGACATAAAACCATGATTATATGGTCAATTAATCTTTGACAAAGGAGGCAAGAATATACAATGGGAAAATTCTCTTTAACAAATGGTGTTGGGAAAAATGGACCACCTTCTTACAACATAGACAAAAATAAACTCAAAATGGATTAAAGACCTAAATGTGAGACCTGAAACCATAAAAATCCTAGAAGAGAGCATAGACACTAATTTATCTGACATTAGCCATAGCGATGTTTTTCTAGATAGGTCTTCTGAGGCAAGAGAAACAAAAGCAAAAATAAACTACTGGGACTACATCAAAACAAAAGGTTTCTCTACAGTGAAGGAAACAGTCAACAAAACTAAAAGACAACCTACTGAATGGGAGAAGATAGTCGCAATATCTTTACATATCCAATAAAGGGTTAGTATCCCAAATATATGAAGAATTTATATAACTCAACAACAACAAAAACAAAAAAAAATATAAAAAAAGGGCAGAAGACATGAACAGATGTTTTTCCAAAGAAGACATACAGATGGCCGACAAACACATGAAAAGATGCTCAACATCACTCATCATCAGGGAAATGAAAATCCAAAGTACAAAGAGATATCACCTTACACCTGTCAGAATAGCTAAAACAAAAGCACAAGAAACAAGTATTGGTGAGAATGTGGGGAAAAAAAGGAACCCTCTTGTACACTGTGGAAAACAGTATGGAGGTTCCTCAAAAAGTTAAAAATAGAATCGCCCTGTGATCCAGTAATCGCACTACTGGGTATTTACTAAAAAAATACAAAAATACTAATTCAAAGGGATACATGTACTCCTATGTTTACTGCCACATTATTTACAATAGACAAATTATGGCAGCAACCCAAGTGTCCATCAATAGATGAATCCATAAAGAAGTGGTATATCTATACAATGGAATATACTCAGCCATAAGAAAGAATGAAATCTTGGCATTTGCAATGACAAGGGTGGATCTAGAGGGTATAATGCTAAGTGAAATAAGTCCGTGAAATACAATACCATATGATTTCACTCATATGTGGATTTAAGAAACAAAACAAAGAAAAGAGACAAACCGAAAAAAAAAAAAAAAAAAAGACTCTCAAATAGAACAAACTAATTGTTACCAGAGGGGAGGTGAGTAGGATGAAGGGTAAAACAGGTGAAGGGCTTTAAGAGTACACTTACCATGATGAGCACTAAGTATAGCATTACTGACTCACTATATTGTACACCTGAAACTAATATAACACTGTATGTTATGTTCTACCAGAATTAAAATTAAAAAAAAATGTTTATTTCTACAATAGTGCCCCAAGGAACAATGGAGTAACTTATATTTGCAGAAATAGGAACCAGAAAAAAATTTCTAAATTTAGTGTAAAAATTACTTTTGGATACATTCAGAGTGCAGCAGTCCTTCCGTATCCATGGTTTCCCCTTCCAGGGTTTCAGTTACTTCTGGGCAACTTCATCTGGAAGTAGGTGATCCTCCTTTTGAGATATCATCTGAAGGTCAATAGCGACTTAATGCTAATGTGACAATGCCTATGTCACTCACCTCACTTCATCTCATCACGTAGGCATTTTATCATCTCACACCATCACAAGAAAGGTGAGTATGGTATAGTAAGATATCCGAGAGAGCGACTACATTCATTCATGTAACACTTACTGCAGTATATTGTTTGTTCTATTTTATTAGTTATTGTTAGTTTCTTACTAAGCCTAATTTATAAATTACTAAATTTATAAATATGTAAATTTAAAAATATAATTTATAAATTAAACTTTATCATAGGTATGTAATACAGGAAAACACATACTATATATATGGTTCAGTACTACCCACAGTATTAGGCACCTACTGGGGGTCTTGGGAATATCCCCTGCGGATAAGGGGGGACTACTGTACTCAAGAGGATTATATTCCCTTATGAGTTTAATCACCAGAGAGAATTTGTTTTCCCTGAGATCACGGCGATATTGGCCAGAATGTTAGTCACCACACATTAATCATTTGTTAATTCTGAATTTGACTGAGTGGAAATAGAAACACAGGAGGCAGTTTGTACTTTGTGGACTCACTCACTTCCCCGAGTTCCAGCAATGGTACGCGGATAGAAGGAGGACTCTCTGAAAAAGCATTTGTATGTTTGTCAAGAGCCAAATGTCATTTAAAATGACTGTGTGCCTTGAAACCACAAAAGGAAATATTAGCATTGTAACTGTAATCACATTTGGCATTTGAAATGTGTTAACATGAAAGAGAAAAAAATAAGGCAACTCTGGCCTTCCTACCCTCTTGGAGTGATTCAGGCAGACAGACCCAAGATCTCTAGTGAGGCCGAGGAGCAGCCTGGTGCCTATTTCAGGAAGATGCATCAGTACCTGAACCCAGGAAAGAGGAATGTAGAAAATGGCTAATTCAATTTTCATACAGAGAGTGATATTTCTGACTTCCTAGAAAAGTAGAACATTCTGAACTCCCCAAAGAGCTCCTTCCTGAGTAGCAGCGGGCTGGTGAGGCCAGTAAAATTTAACTTGTTTGTTCAGACAGATTCCCAGAGGACATGTCCAAGTTCAAAGGAGGTTGTATAAGGAAAACAAGCCCAGCCAACCATTAGGAACTCATACCGCCTGGATAGCCCCTGAAGCGGATCCTAGCAGGCTCAAAAAGAAAGGTCCCAGAATACTAATGGAGTCATCTTTTCATTCCTTCCCTTCAGTGAGTAGGCACAAACACAAAAACACAAAACAAAAAGGATCTTAACAGTCAGAAAAGATCCATTTTACTGTAGAGAAGGGCTCTTAGGAAGCTGCTGCCAGAAAGCCTGATCAATATGGAGCTGTAAAACCAGTTACATGTGCTTGGCAGTCCATGGAAAACACAGGGCCACTAACTTCTTTTATTCAGAGCCCTTTCTCTGAGGCTCCCTGACTGAACAAAAACCTGCTGAAAGATTTGGGGGCTCAGTCAGATAAACTGAAAGATATTTCAGTTTATTTTGCAGGTAATTCGTATCATTTTCCTTTCAATTTTCCAGCAACTGATTAACATAGTTTCCAATCATTAAAATTTACCAATAAGCATCTCCCTGAAACTCTATGTATCTCAAGACATAGGTGTGTAAATCGTTCAGTCTCACCTCAGTTCTAGATTATTATCATGGTACATGTGGGAAAACCTGGAAAAATAGAATGAACTCAGTGGCAAAACTGGAGTCACATTTCAAACATTTTCAGTTTGGGCTTGCTTTCTCTAAATGTCACACAATTTAAAATTCTGTCACAATGAAACTCTTGTAAAATTTGTTTTGTTTTGGGGCACCTGGGTGGCTCAGTCGGTTAAGCATCTGCCTTGGGCTCAGGTAATGATCTCTGGGGCCGGGGTGGGCTCCCTGCTCAGCAGGGAGTCTGCTTCTCCCTCTTCCCCCTTGTGTGTGTTCACTCTCTCCCTCTCTCAAATAAATAAAGAAAATCTTTTTAAAAATTTGTCTTGTTTCTAATTTTAAAGTAATGCCAGCTTCTGCCAAAGAGGTTTTCAATGCCTATGTTACAAATTATTAGCTTTTCTCAGAACCCTAAAATGACTGCAAGTTATTTAAAAGCTGGGCAGTTTGAATTAAAAGCACTGTTACTTAAAAATCACCATTTAAGTTTCCATAAGTTTATTCATTGACCCCACTTATTTTATTGAAGAGTGAAAATACATATATAATTAAACGCACAGAGCTTGATGGAATAAATGTAGAAAAAGTTTTCTGCAGTAATAAAACCGTCCAAAAGCCAATATAATGGTGTGGAGTGAGCAGAGTAGTGTCTGGAATCAGCACTGTCCAACAGAAATTTCTGTGGTGATGGAAATGTTCTTCTGTGCTATTGGATACAGTAGCCACTCACCACTTTGGCAACTGAGACACTGAAATGTGTCCCAGTGTGACTGAGAAACTGAATTTTAAATTTTTTTTATTCCAATTTCAATAGCCACCTGTGGTTAGTGGCTATTCTATTGGATAATACAGATGTTGAGAAACATACTTAAAAAAATCAAAATAAGGGTACAAATGAGTAGGGTTTAAAGTAGGGAAATACACTAAGAGAGGTCATCAAAGGAATTCACATGGAAGAAATGGGCTTTCTAAGAATAGTCACAAGTTGGACACCATGATGACACAATCACCAGATACAAAGTCTCTATTATGTGCCATAGAATGTGCTTTGAAAACTCACTCAGGTTTATTGGAACTCTACTGAGATATAGTAAGTGCATAATCCCAACTATGTTGACTTCAATTAGATCACATGGTCATCTTTTTTTACATGTTATCATCATGTAGATCTTTCCATTGTGGAAATGACATACAAATTAACCATAGGGGATTCCTGAACTTCTGTGTATCACTTTTAGGCTCTACTCTATAAAATCATTATTCTCACAATTTTACGTAATAGATCTTATGTATTTTTCACACAACAGAAACACCCAGCTGGTCTTCTAGAGCAGGATGATGATGAATCCCTCCCCCATGCCTCTGCACTACTTTGCATGTGGCTAGTGAACCAGAACAAGTTATTTAAGAGGATAAGGTAAAGGTAAAAAGAG
Source organism: Leptonychotes weddellii (assembly GCF_054177405.1). Classification (NCBI taxonomy): domain Eukaryota; kingdom Metazoa; phylum Chordata; class Mammalia; order Carnivora; family Phocidae; genus Leptonychotes; species Leptonychotes weddellii. The sequence continues at coordinate 35,297,685 of NC_138381.1, read as the reverse complement.
CACCTTGCCAGTTCCCTGGATAACTATGTAAACATTTCTCTCTTGAATCAGGGAACTTAAATCTGAATACATTTTAAAGTGGAATTTGTGTACTTCAAAACATTTGTCTGAAATGTTTGATATGAAACACTTTTCTTCTAGTATTGTGCTCTTTAGGATATTAAGAGAAAAAGAGAATAAACTTTAAGAAGACATCCTAACTGATGATTACCATGCTCAATTGGATTTAGTTAAGTTCTCTAAACAGGTACAATGTTTTATTGGAACAATTTCTTTCTGAGTCACTTATTTATCCATGTAATATTCACTGAGCATGAATATAAGCCGGTTATTTATTGATGCTAGTGTTATGATAGTCAAAAAAAAAAATCACCTTGCCTGTCCTCAAACTGAGCACAGTCCATTATAGAAAAGAGCACATAACAGGTTAAATAAGAGGTATGGCTAGGGTATCATGGGAACATATAAGAAGAAAACTTAATGGGGGAGGCATCCAGAAAATTATCATAGAGAACATAATAGCTGATATAAGTCAGGTGCAGGGGAGGGCATTCCTGCATGAGAGGCAGGCAATAGGAGGGGTCAAGATGAAGAATTCATTGTTAAATAATTGAATATGAATTTTCTCGGGATGTCTAGATCAAGTGATCTGGTTGACAACTGGATATAAAATCTGAAGCTCAGGGCAAAGCTTGGGTGAGATATGCCCCTTTTGGCATATTCTAAAACCATAAGAGCTAGCGGGCTCACCTTTGAGCAGTGTGCAGGACAAGACGATTAAAGGGACAAGGGCAGGATATGCTAGGAAAACCCCAGGATGGAAGGCACAAGTAGAGAAAGCCCTAGAATGCAGAAAGAGAATTATCCGAGGAGAAAAGTGACAGGAGAATGTATTATCGTGGAAGCCAAGAGAGTGGATGTTTCAAGGCTCTAATCATCAACAGATACAAATATACCCAAGAAATCTGGTAAGATAAAGGACAAAAATCATCTGTAGTTTGACAATAAGTGGAATCGTGGATAAACTTGCCCTGACCAGTTTCAGCAAAATAGTGAGAGAGAAGCCAACTATAGTGGATTGAAGAGTGAAGGATAGATGAGAAGCAAAGACAGTGCATGAATAGAAGCACTCCTCTGAAAATTTCAGATGATAAGTGATGCTTCAGAATGTTGATGCCAAGGGGAAGCACTATCCATACACAAAGCCAGTCATATCACTATCAATGATCTCTAGAATGGTAGTGAAACTTAGGGCCAACCTTCCTTAGACTCATAATTATAAGTTCTGATCCAAAGCATCTTTACAACCAACAACCCTGAATATTAGTGAGGAGCCAATAAGATAATGGATGTAAAGATTCAGGCAAACTAGAAATTGCCACACAAATGTTAGTTATTATGGTCATTATTACTACAATTTTGTCTTGTTAAATTTCGGTCTGTATATCAGCCCAGTTTATATCACAGTTGAAAAACAAATTGAAAAGTCTGCCCAATGGAGTTTGTGGAGAGGAAACATCAGTAGTTAACTTACGTATTATGCATATAATTTAGACTCAAGAGATCCAATGGATAACTGCAGCAAACCACAATTGCCCTCTTTAGACAGCTCAGTGTGAACTTCCTGATAGAAAGAAAGCATTCCAAAGTCCTATGTAATTGGATGTGATAATAACGGGAGGATTGGCTGCTTGCTTGCTTCTCATTTCAGTTTGATAATTTGAATAAATTCTTTATACAAATTGTAACTGCTGTCATTTTGATAACACTCCAACTTGAAAATTTGGATTGTTGGGTGCAGACCCTTGCCAGTGCTAAACAAATGGAGGTTGGCTAATAAAGGATTTGAAGGGCACCCTTTCCTTGCTATCAAGTCTCCAACAGGGGCAAGCTTTCCTACTGCTACTGTATTCAAAATTAAGCAGTGTGTAAAGCTTCTTGGACTCTTCCTCTTTCACCCACAGAATCTTCAAATTCAGTTTAGTCTTTCTTCTTACTTCTGATTCCTTTGCTTTATTTAAAATCAACCCTTACCCCTGCCATCCAATATACATAAATAATTCTCTTTGCACCTTTTTCTCTTTTGGCACCAAGTGTTCTATTTTTAAAACATTTATTATTCATTAAGCTAATATGGTTGAGCACTTAATATTTATTCAGGAGATATAATAGTGAGCAAGACAGAGTTTCTGCTTTCAAGGAATACACATCTATTTAGGGAAAATATCTGAAAACCTATGTCACGATTCAAGGAGACAAGTGCTAGAATAGAGACATAAACAGGAGAATAATTACTTTCCCAAAGGATGGAAGGGTGCCGAGGTACAGTAAGGTTTCCCCGAGGAAGTATTATTTAATCAGAATCTTAAAGGATTCTGATGTTTAGACAAGAAGAGGAAGAATATTTTATCTCATTTTGACCTGTAAGTTCCTTGAGGTCAGTGATTCTGCCTTACTCAACTTTGTTTCTCTTAAAGTGCCTGCTATGGACTGAATGTTTGCCTTCCTCTCAACATTCATATATTGAAATCTAATCTCCAGTGTGATGGTATGTGGAGGTGTAGGACCTTTGGAAGGTGGTTAGGTTGTAAGGGTGGAGCCCTCTGGAATGGGAGGAGTGCCTTTATCAGAGAGGCCCCACTCCTTCTGCAGGAGTGGGCAGCTGGGAACCAGGAAGTAGCTTCTCACCAGATACCAAATCTGCCCGCACCGTGATCTTGGACTCCACAGCCTCCAGAATGCTGAGTAATAAAGGTTTGTTGTTTAAGCTACCCACTTTATGGCATTTTTGTTATAGCAGCCCAAAGAAATTAATAAGAAAGTGATTTGAAAATGAGAACCCAAACTCTTAAGTCTTTGGACTCTTTAAGTCCAAATCCCGTTAAGGTATCCTTTCTCATTCTTTTGCCCTCGCATTCTTTTTGAACATAGCACAGTCTACAGGGTTCATGTTCTTCTACGTTAGCGTAAAAGGTTTTACAAACATAGTATCTCCTTCAATCTTTGCCTTCCTATTTAGGCAGCTAATCCACATCCTGCTTCCCATTTAATGATTTAAATTCTGATTGTCTTCCTATCTGCTTTATAATTCAGATGTGTAGCTAATTCATCTTGCTCTCTTGAAAGTTGCTGCTCCATTCTACACATTCAGAAGATCTCTACAAATCCTAAAATCAAGAATTCTCAAACTTAGAGTAACTGGAGTTGTCAGCCATCAGAGATGATGTTAGCATCTCATATAATGCTAATCTTCTGCTATGTCCTTTTTAGCTCTCAAGATTTATGTATATGTATATATTTTCTTTCCCCACAGCTCCAAATATGTTACAGGGAATGACTATTCTGAGGTCTTACAAGTGAAGAAATAAGCTAAAGATAATACCACTTTTAAAAGTCAGAATGTTTGGGGTTTCCAGAATTTATGAAGAAAGTCCCCAAATAAAGGAAATTGTGAGCCTGATCCAATCAAGCTGCCTTTCTGTGATTAAAACAAGCAAAAACTAAACACTATCAAAATAGCAGTAGCCGGGGCGCCTGGGTGGCTCAGTCGGTTAAGCCTCTGCCTTCGGCTCAGGTCATGATCCCAGGGTCCTGGGATCGAGTCCCACATCAGGCTCCTTGCTCAGCAAGGAGCCTGCTTCTCCCTCTGCCTGCCTCTGTCTCTCTCTCTCTGATAAATAAATAAAATCTTAAAAAAAAAAAAATAGCAGTAGCCATTACAAGTATTACAGGTAGGATGTGCTTTTGAGAAAAAACGTTATTTAGAGCTCCTTCACAACCTGAAATTACCCATTTGCCTTGCTACTACTATTATAGCCAGAGTTATTTTTCAAACATGAGGTAGAGAAGTTCTCTTTGGTTTAAGCTTGAAGCTGTTATTTGCCAAGACTAACGTTTTGCTTTTTTTTTTTTTTTTAAACTCCATTACACTCATCCCGAAGCCAGTGCTCAAAGAAAGCCATCCATTTTAAATTTGTTGCATGCCATACTGGTTATTCTCCTATTCCTGTTTCTTTGCTTTGGTACACAGTCTGAATTGTTCAAAGTTGTTCTTTACTGTGTCCTTAAGAGATACATACAAAAACCAAAGATGTATTAATCCAATAACCAAAAAGTCAGCCTGTGTGAACTTGAGCAAGTCACCTTACTTTCCTGGGGTGTTTCTTTAGTCATAGCCTTTTAAAAATAAAGAGGTTGCTACCAAATTATTTCTCAAGTCTCTTTAGGCCTATCATCCTATGATGGGTTTTTTGGGGGATAACTTACAGACAAGGTAAACCTCACCATAGTATCATAGTACCTACATTTAAACTGCTAGTTTATAAAACCTGCTCTCTAACCACATATACGGCTGTATAGTTAGAATCTATACCAAATTTTCTACGTGGCTTTTGAGCAGCACTGAGCAATAAAATTGAGGAATGGATACCGATATACTGTGTAGGGGTGTGTAGTGTGTGTATCTGTCCATGCCCTGTGGTACATGCTTCAAAGGACAAACTCGGGAAGCTATGAAAATTATGACTATATTTTATCTAGACTCAGAATGAAGGCTTTAAAAGATGAGCAATAAATGAGGGACATGGGGGTGAAAAGGGCACATCAAAGAAAAGTTCAGGTGGGTGAACCTTGAGGCATAAAAGGCTAACTAATGACATTTTCCTAAGAACAAGGAGAGCCATAGAAGGGTTTTAGATAATGAAGTGATGCAATCAGATTTTTCTTTTCTTAAAAATTACTTTGATTCTGGGGTGCCTGGGTGGCTCAGTTGGTTAAGTGACTGCCTTCGGCTCAGGTCATGATCCTGGAGTCCCAGGATGGAGTCCTGCGACAGGCTTCCTGCTTGGCGGGGAGTCTGCTTCTCCCTCTGACCCTCCCGCCTCTGGTGCTCTCTCTCTCTTTCACATTCTCTCTCTCTCAAATAAATAAATAAAATCTTTTAAAAAAATTATTTTGATTCCAATGTGGAGAATGGGTTGAAGGGCAAGAAAAATTTTTGGTGCCCTACTCATTAATAATTCATAGCAAAATTTTTCCTTTAATTTCCTTCTCAATATTTACTCAGGATTGCCAGTTGCCCCAAAGTTCTCTCCTCTCTCCTCAAAAAACTCAAAATATTCTCATATTCTCACTTGTGTCTTCAATCTTGTCCTTCTTTGTATATATTATCTTTCTTCCCACCAGTAACTATCTGCCTTTTTCATGAAAACACAGTGCTTCTTCCAATTAGCTCAATAAGTCAAAGGAGCAAAGTGGAGCATGACACATGTATAGTCCCACAGGATCCTGAGCTCAGAAGAGTCCCATGCTTTGTGTAATGCTCTGTTATCACCATCTTGATATTCTTACTTTTTAAATAAGAAGCCCTACATTTTCACTTGGCATTGGATTCCCAAATTACACAGTCATTATGGAGCAAAGATAAATTATTTTGGTTGTATTTGGGTAGAGGTGAGCAATACTCAATTTGTCCTATATTCTTTTATATGTCACTTCCATGTCCAAAGTTTTGCACACTTCTCTTCATTTGCAGTACCACCATGATATTACAGAAATAACTAATATTAGGCAAAATAGATGTAAGAAGTTACTAGAGATAAAGAGGGATATTTTACAATGATGAAAAAGTCCATCAATAAGATATAACAATATAAACAATAAATATGCCTAATGACAAAGTCCCAAAATAAATGAACCAAAACTATTAGAAACGAAGGCAAAGTAAACAATAATAGTAGTTGGAGACTTCAATAACCTTCTTTTAATAATGGATATAACTAGGCAGATGATCAACAAGAACATCGAAAACTTGGACAACACTATAAACCAACTAGACCTAATACATATTTATAAATACCCAACCATCAACAGCAGAATACACATTCTTCTTAGGTACACATGGGACATTCTTTAGGATAGATCACAATCTGGGTCATAAAAAAAGCCTCAATTAATTTGAAAGGATTGGAATATATATATATATATATATATATATATAGTATGTTTTCCAATCACAATGGAATAAAATTAGAAATCATTAAATAAATTTGGGAAATTCACAAATATGTGGCAATTAAACAACATGCTTCTAAATAACCTGTGGGTCAAAAAATAAGTGACAAAGGAAATTAGAAAACACTTTAAGGTGAATGAAAACAAAAACACAATATACCAAAACCTATTTGATGGAGATAAAGAAATGCTTACAAGGAACTTTAAAGCTGTAAATAGCTATAAATGAAGAAGAAAAATGGGCTTCAAATAAATGTCTTAACTTTTCAGCTTAAGACTGGAAAATAAGGACAAACTGAACTTAATGTAAGCAAAATGAAGGAAATAATAAATGTGGGAGTAAAAATCAATGAAATGGAGAATAGAATAATACAGAAAATAAAAGAGGCCAAAGCTTGTTCTTTGAAAATATCAAGCAAAATGACAAGCCTTTAGCTAGAGTCACCAAGAAGAAAGGGGAGAACTCAAATAACTAGAATCAGAAATTACAGAGGACGCATCACTCCTGACCTTATGAAAACAGAAAGGATTATAAAGGAATCCTATGAACAACTGTGTCAATAAATTAGATAATTCAGCTGAAATGGGCACATTTCTGGAAATACACAAACTACCTAAACTGACTCAAGAAGAAATAGACAATATAAGTGGACATATAACAAGAGATTGGGTTAGTGATCAAAAACCCCTCAGAAAAACCCAGACACAGATATCATCACTCCTGAATTCTACCAAACATTTAAAGAATTAATTCCACTACTTTGCAAACTCCTCCAAACATAGAAAAATATAGGATAAAATTTAAAGTAAACATTCCACCTACAACAGCATCACAAAAGGAAATAGCTGTAAAAGAAGTGCAAAGCTTGTACTGTAAATATTACAAGACATAGTTAAAAATGTTTAAAGATTGATAACAAATGAAAAGACATCTCATAGTCAGTCTATTATTTCCTCAAAATGTTAATTAATCATAGTTACCACATGTATGAACCAGCAATTCCACTCCCAGGTATATGCCCAAAAGAATCATAACATATATACACAAACTTGTACATAAATGTTTATAGCATTATTCATAGTAATGCCAAAGTGAGAAAAATCCAAGTGCCCATCAATTGAATGGCTAAACAAAATATGGCATAGCCACAGAATGGAACATTATTTGGCAATAAAAAAGAATGAAGTATTGATCATACTATAATATAGATGAACCTTTAAAACAGCATGCTAAATGAAAGATGCCTAACACGAAAGACCACATATTGTACGATTCGCCCATTAAATAAAATGTCCAGAATAGGAGTGTCTCTGGAGAAAAAAAGTTGATTAGTTCTTACCAGAGACTATCACATACTTCAGCACTTGCTTCCTCCGCACAGATTGTTAGCTCAGTGGTTTACAGTGTGGCCTCTGATGTCAGAAAGCCTGTGCTCAGATCCTGGCTCCTCCCTTTACTAAGGAGGGACCGTGGGAAAGTCATTCACTGTCTCTGAGCCTCACAAAACGGGTTTCAATCATGTTAGAAAAAAAAGGAAATGGTGCCCAAGCATTATTTTTTTAAGTTGGGGTAAGTTCAATTTTACAAAATTTTTCCACAAAATTGCAAAACAGATCTCAGAGGACTGTGTAAGGAATAAATGGAAATTACATGAAGCACCACAAGGACTCAGTAAGTGATTGGTATTGCTATTACTTGATGTTAAATAAATTACTTTAATAAATGAATGACTGTTTAAGTCTAAAAAACAAAGTTTCTGTCAATAAAATCTATAGTCAATACACTTTTCCCCCAAATGTTTTGATCTGGTGGTTGAGTTCTGAACTACGTAACAGTTCTTATTTCCCATGTCAAATTTTTAAAAAGAGTTGTTAGCTTCCAGCTTTACTGGCTAAAGGAGTGTTCAGCTTTTGTTTATGTTGTCCTTTTCTGGTATTGAACTTTCTCATTCCAGCTGATTTGCTGTCTAAATACAAGACTTGAAAACAACTGAGAAGGCTCATTAGCTTTGGAAAAAACGGGATATACATTTGAAACTTAGTTTCTTTCCTAAATAAGAGGCTTTCTTTTTTTTCCCTTCTACTTGAGGCACCCCTCTTTTGATTTGGAGGTAACTGATTCAGACTAAAGCTCAGTGATCCTGTCCTTAGAGCACCTTTAATTTTAAAGCAGACCAAAAAGCCAGCCCTAGCTTTCCAGAGTCACCCCTGAACACACTAAAAGCCTATTTCCGGTATTATATAGGTAAGTGATTTTCTAGAGTATATACTCCTTTGACATTAGTAATGCAATTCCCTCCCAAATATATGAAAATCCCACCAAGCCTAATTCAAATATTCAAATTAAAATTGGTCTTTATTTTTAGGCATTTTTAAGTAGAAAATGTCTCACTGATAGCTACCCATTCAAATACAAGAGTATGGAGTTTTTGTTTGAATGTATTGCTTTTACATCTATATCTACTTTGCCTCCTGCTAAAAATTCCAACTTCCACTGATATCACAGAATTATAAATTTGCTTTAAACCACAATGCACAAACAGTCCCAAAATAATAATATTATTACTGAAAATAGGGTTTTATCATAGACTTACATGCTCTGGAGTCAAATAATGGTTTTTGAGATCACTTGGAAAAGTTCCTGTGTGTGGGGGCTATGCCAACCACTCATTAAAAAGATAAAGTTCATTTGCATCATTTTTCTTTCAATATCAGGAATGCTTAAAGTCAGTTTGGTTTATAATTATGTGTTTAAATTGTTCAAAGTTAAATTTATAAAACAAAATATAAAAACCAAGTATACTCACAATTCCAACTTACATTCCTTTCCCATACTGTTCTCCCCCATTCCTGCCTCTATGTAAAATTTTTTTTAATTATATAAATCCTTGTTTAATGAATCTTAGCATACTATAGGTACTTTCCAGGATTTGGAATGCATAAAGAGATTTTTTATCACTTTTTATAGCTGCATGTTACTCTCTTGTTTGGATGCACTCGAAATGAATCAACTAACCATCAATTGATAGACATTTTTATTGTGGACATTTTTATTGGTAATCCTTTTTTCTTGCACTTATAAATAACACTACAATGAATAGCCTTGTGCATATGTCTTTTTGTATGTTTACCCATATGGCTTTAAGATAAATTCCTAATAAGAGATTCCTAAAGAGATTGCTGGACTGAATAGTAACTACATATTTAATTTTTCTAGACACTGCCAAATTCCACCCCGACTTTTTGCATTTCTACAAGCTATGCATGAGAATCCTCATTTCCCCCACAGCCTTGTCAAAAGAATATTGTGTAAATATTTTGCTTTTTGCTTATCTGCATTTCTCTTATTAGGAGTGAGTGGGGTTAAGTAACTTTACCCATATTTGAGGGATATTTGCATTTCTTTCTTTGGAAACTGTGTATTATTCATTTTCTAACCTTACTTTTTTAATATATAGTTTTGGGCATTTCTTTTTCGAAGAACTTCATGTGTTGGCTTATTAACCTTTTATAGTATAGGTAGCTAATAATTTCCCAGTTTATCATTTATTTTTTACTTTGTGTATAATGTTTTCTTGTCATGCAAAAGTGTGTGTGCATGTGCATGTGTGTGTGAAATGGAATTTATTTTTTCCCTGGATTTTAAGTATACTTTAGGAAAATTTTCCTACAACTCAGTTATAAGAAATTCACCCATGTATTTTATTCCTTTTATATTACACATTTGGAACTCATTTTGGTATATAAGCTCAAGAAATTCCTAAAAGTTTACCAAGCATGAGCCAGTATGAGCTGGCCCCAGCACACCATTCATCACTGGTGGAGCATGGAGAGCCACGGGTTGTTTCTATGTGTTGTTTCCGTTCATATGTTCTTAGGTATAATGACTAGTTGTGTTTTATCAAGTCAGTAAAGTTCCTGGTGCCTCAAATTTTCCAAATTAAAAACGTCTTTGAACGTTGAGAAAATGGGTCATTATTCTTGACAAATCGTGCATTACAGCTTTGGGGGGCGGGGAAGAATGTATAACTATTTGGTTAGAACAAAAAAATTGCTATTTCTCTAGTTGAGATTTTTTTGAGTGCAAAACATCAATTATCCAGCTGCATCATAGTGCCGCTACTTTCGGAAACAGCAACAGAACGGGGAGACATCCTTGTAGGGAGACGAACGTGACCTATGAAACGGTCTTGTTTTTAGCCGATTGGTACTCTTGCGTATCACAGTAAATTCATTTTCTCCTCTCAGATTTAGAGAATCTGCTATCCCCAAACGGACAGAAAAAGCACAATAAATAGTAAAGACTCACCACTACTGGAAGCGTCATTGAGATTGAGCAGACCGCCGCCGAGCCCTCGATAACTATGGTAACTGTAGGTCCCGTTTCCGTTGATGTACAGCACCTCCTGGGAGCCGGAAACCGCGGAGGCGGAGTACGGGGCCTGGGCCGCCTCCGGCTTACACTGTTTGTCAGCCGGCGCCGATTCGTCCTGCAATGACAACAGCATGCCGGGACTGTCAAGTCACAGCGCTATTCCGCCTTGACCAGGACTATCTTATCGTTATCTATATGGGAAAAAAAAAAAAAATCTACGGTCCACATCATTCAGTCAGCACATAGGCACATTTTCAACAACTTGGCTAAAAACTAAAAAAAAAAAAAAAAAAAAAAGGAAAGCAAAGTAACAATGTGAGACAGACTGGAGATGGCACAATTTGCACTTTCCAGCTGAATTTAAAATTACATGAAGAGAGCTGTTCACCCGAGCCCGAGGTGAGAGTATCCTAGATGTCCACGGACAGATGAAGAGAGAAAGAAAATACGGTATACCAAAGATACAAATGTAGGGATCCGAAGGGGTACGTGCACCCCAACGTTTATAGCAGCAACGTCCACAATAGCCAAACTATGGAAAGAGCCAAGATGTCCTTCAACAGATGAATGGATAAAGAAGATGTGGTGCATATATACAATGGAGTATTATGCAGCCATCAAAAAACCCCGAAATCTTGCCATTTGCAACAATGTGGATGGAACTAGAGGGTATTATGCTAAGCGAAATAAGTCAATCAGAGAAAGACATGTATCATATGACCTCACTGATATGAGGAATTCTTAATCTCAGGAAACAAACTGAGGGTTGCTGGAATGGTGGCGGGTGGGAGGGATGGGGTGGCTGGGTGATAGACATTGGGGAGGGTATGTGCTATGGTGAGCACTGTGAATTGTGTAAGACTGATGAATCACAGACCTGTACCTCTGAAATAAATAATACATTATATGTTAAAAAAAAAAAAAAAAGATAGTTGGAAGGGAAACATGAAGGGGGGAAATCAGAGGGGAGGATGAATCATGAGAGTCTATGGACTCTGAGAAACAAACTGAGGGCTTTAGAGGAGAGGGGGTGGGGGGGATGGGTTAGCCCAGTGATGGGTATTAAGGAGGGCACGTATTGGATGGAGCACTGGGTGTTATACACAAACAATGAATCATGGAACACTGCATCAAAAACAAATGATGTAATATATGGTGACTAACATAATAAAATAAAATTTAAAAAATTAAAAAAGAAAGAAAGAAAAAAAATATGGTATAGAACTACAGTGGAGTATCATTCAGCCTTAACAAAAGAAGGAAATCCTGTCCTTCTACAGTGTGGATGAACCTTGAGGACATAATGCTAAGTGAGATAAGTCCGTCACAAAAAGACAAATTTTGCATGGTTGTACTCATACGAGGTATCTGAAGCAGTCAAACACAGAAGTGAAGTCAAAGGGTGGTGGCAAGGGGCTGGGGAAGGGGTAGGTGGGAGCCAGGGAGTTGTTACCTGGGTGCAGTTTCAATCATGCAGGATTGGGGGGGGTTTCTGGTGAGTCAGCGCACAACATGCATATGGTTGACATATATATGATATATATGTGTGTCTGTGTATTTATACACATATATACATATACACACATACATATACATACACACATATATATACATATAATATATATACATATATATTTACTATATATATATGAATGATATACTATATATCTATGTATATCTATATATATATTCCTCTATATCAATATATAGATATATCTATATCTATCTATCTATATATATATAGATATAGTCATTCAATTTAAACTTATTAAATGAGTAAAGCTTATCAGAAAATTGATAGGTGAATCCATGATATTTACCATGGATTTTTTTATGCAAATGGCTTCTATCTTCTCTAAAGAAATAGATATCAAAGTACACTCATGGAACTATAAGGCTTCTGGGGGAAATGTTTTAGAGTCTTTCTGAGATCATGGAACAAGGGCACACAGATATGCTGTCCTGACACGTTCTTCCTCTTAACACAGACTAGCGGATTTTATGAAAATCACCACATCTAAAGCACATTTGCATAATAAAACCACTGGGCTGTAAAGTATTCTTTCTGTAAAGACATGTAGCCATTGAAACTCTGAAAGAAGGCAGAATATTCCATACTTCAAAGCAATTTTGAGGTCCTTGGGAAGGGGCTGGCCTCAAACAATGCCCACAGCTAGCATAACTTCCCAGTTTCTTGACTGAAAATAACTTGGGCAACATGATAAAATTTGAGTTTCTACTTTGGCAAAACTCACGGCTCTTCTGAACATCCCAGTCTATTTTTCTGTGTTTGGAAAATGGCAATAAGATACACTCACAGGAGAGGAGTTTCTTGATGACCAGTAAAAAGGGAGGAGGGAGAAGGCATTGTCTCCATAATATTTGCTCATTGATTCTTTGTATGATAGAAATAATTTGTATTATCAAACATTCTTTTTTTTTTTAAAAGATTTTATTTATTTATTTGACAGAGAGAGAGAGAGAGACAGAGAGAGAGGGGACACAAGCAGGGGGAGTGGGAGAGGGAGAAGCAGGCTCCCCGCTGAGCAGGGAGCCCGATGTGGGGCTCGATCCCGGGACCCTGGGATCATGACCTGAGCCAAAGGCAGACGCTTAACCATCTGAGCCACCCAGGCGCCCCTGTATTATCAAACATTCTATTTTGAAAATGTGCCTTAGTCTTTCATTATTAACTGTTATTCCAAAACACAGTATCTGCATGGAGCAGGCAGATAATTAATTTCATTAATAATCAAAACAGGCCTTGTAGGGAGTCATTTGTGTTCAAACACAGATTTGCATTATTAATGTTCTTGGCAGTCCACTATATGTTGAGAAAGAAAACATATGAAAGTCCCAATAAAATCTGGTCTGCCGTATCTTTTGGGCAAAACTTTAATATAAGTTTTTCTTTTGAATGATCACTGTTACTGGTTTCGAAGAAGCATAGATTTTAATGACATAAAAAATAAATATCCCCTAGAGTCACATTTTATCTCTGTAAGCAACTTTTAATAATCATTAGTTCCCAAACTTCTCAAGGCTGACAGTCTGCCCCCTGGGTTGCTATGAAGATTATTTTTAAAAGAGAATAATATTAACAGGTTACAAGACTGCATATCCAGGCAATGAAATAAATTTTATTCATCAAAAATCAGACAAAATCCTATCCTGGCTTTTATGAGACATAGTTCAAATTTTCTTTAAAAACTTGTGTAAGACTGTTGAATCACAGACCTGTACCTCTGAAACAAATAATACGTTATATGTTAAAAAAAAGAAGAAGAAGAAGAAGATAGCAGGAAGGAAAGAACGAAGGGGGGGAAATGGAGGGGGAGACGCACCATGAGAGACTATGGACTCTGAAAAACAAACTGAGGGTTCTGGGGTGGGGGGGATGGGTTAGCCTGGTGATGGGTATTAAAGAGGGCATATACTGCATGGAGCACTGGGTGTTATACGCAAACAATGAACCATGGAACACTACATCAAAAACTAATGATGTAATGTATGGTGATTAACATAACATAATAATAAAAAAAATTCCATAAAAATAAGATCGCATCAGTGATTTAATGACCACCCGCAGTGCACTAGATAATGCAGTGTTGTTTTGATTCAGATTTCTTTGATTAAAAACATACAACAAATTAAAGAAATACAGTTACTTCTATAATTACTGGCCTTATCAATAAATATACCCTTGATGTATATAAGTATGCATTTCATATTCCAAAAAATATAGGCTTGTAATAGGATGTGTGATTACTTATGGATGGAGGGCAAGATTGGGAATGATTTAAAAGCGTAGACATTATCGCACTCTTTGAGAAGACTGGTTGGTACTGCCTTGTACCTTATCCTCAGAAACTGGACAGGGATGAACCTGAATTTGCGGAACCTGATCTGGTACTTGGGCCATACACATTGACTTCCTAAGTGCAGATGCCTAAGGAATCCTTAAGTCGAATACCTTAGGCAGATACTTTCTCTATAAAAATGAAATTTGATTGATTCCACTCAAATTTTTGACAATAGATTTAAAAAAACTTTTGCATGGAAAATGTTACATTGCCTTTATTATATCTTCCAAGAATTACACTTTTTCTTGGACCATAGCTTCTACCATCTATTAAGTATACTTTGTTTTCATTAAGTTTTCTCTATCTGTAATTAGAAAACTCCAATAAAATTTACTGCTAGGTTTAATAATCCAGATATCTTTCTTCTTTTTGTCTTTTACCTTACATTGTTAGAGCTATTGGAGTTTGCAAGGCAATGTTGCATCAATAGTGAGTTCTATTTTTAGTTTATCATTGAGGTGGTCAGGGAACTAGTGATCCACTTTTTAAGGTGAAGAGACTTGCACAGACCTCAAGCTTCTCACTGTGAGAATGTAAACACACAGATAATTCAAGTGTCAGTTTGCTGAACTTTCTAGACAACTGTTACAGGATGTCGCCTATCTTTACGTGTTCTTTGCAGTCTATATGACAGAAGCATTTTTACTTAAGTAACTGCTCTAAATGTCTTCTTTGCTTTTTTAGTACAGATGGGGTGAGGGAGTACAATTTATTTCACATGTAAACTATTGGAAAAAGCTCTACTTCCTAAAAGCTTCTCTTCTTCCATTTGATAGCAAGTGTTTCAGAACTAAGTACATTGCTAAGAGTTTCCAAGGAAATTCATAAAAGATCTGAGAGAACCGGAACTTCCATTTAAACTGCTTTACTGCTGAGAACAAAACAAAACAAAAACAAAACAGTCTGCACTTAAAGTAAATGTACTTATTACTTGAGATGAGAAGTGACTGATGATGCCATCAACACACACACATACACACATATATAGTAATATGCAGGGAGTCATTTCTTTAGCTCAGTTAGGAGCATTCTATATAGTCTCCTCCCCTTGCGGGCTATACAAATAATTAAGACAGCCAACACAGAAGATTGTTCTTTGCAAAGATGCTCCCAAACCCACTGAGATAATAAGGCCAAAATCTCTTGCCCAAATCCAAGTCACCTAGTGGTAAGAAGTGAAATAACAGAGACGCTAGATTGTGTTTCTGACTTGAGAAACCAAAGCCACAGCAAGATAGCTGTTACCCAGATGTTTATCAAACTCTCAGAAGAACAGGTTATTACATTAACAAACTCCCTTGTAGCATTATTTTACACACTGGCATGATTTCATAAACAATGAAGATTTGAGAACTATTGGCTTAAATAAAACTACAAAGTAAATACAGTCCCTAACCCAGTAAGCATAGATACCTGGTTGGCAAGAAGTAACCAAGTACATTGCAAAGTCATCTCTAAAATTCTTCCTGATGGCCTTAAAGTTTTACTATCAAAAAATAAAAGTATAGACTTAGCATTTAAAAATTTCAACTTTAACACGGGGCCATTTAATTATCGACCAAAAAAATTGAATTAAAAAAAAATGTCATTTTCTACAGGTTTCTCACACTCAATTTTGAGTTCCTTTGTTAATATGACCAAAATGAAAATTTAAAGGCAATGTTCCTTTGAGGTTCTAAAATTGGATTGCAGATAAAAATTTTTTGGTTAGTGTTTTTATATGATTTCATAGTATTTTTGGTCTCAGAAAAATGAATTTTAACAAAGCAATACCAAATCAGTATCTTTAACATTAAATTTTAATGTATTTTTGGGGATAAAAAGTATTTTTTCCTAATCATGATGTTTTTGTTTCTCCTGAATTCATCAGGGCACATGGATGGCTCAGTTGGTTAAGCATCTGCCTTCAGCTCAGGTCATGATCCCGGGGTCCTGGGATCGAGCCCCACATCAGGCTCCTTGCTCAGTGGGGACTCTGCTTCTGCCTCTCCCTCTACCCCTTCCCCCACTCATGCGATCTCTCACTCTCTCAAGTAAATAAAATCTTTTAAAATAAATAAATAAATAAATAAATAAATAAATAAACAAACAAACCAAAATCTACATTTACAGCAACTCAAAACATACCTTTATTTGCAATTTGGGCTGTACTGATTAAAAAAAAGAACACTCAGATTATTTTTTTCTTAGTCCCTTTTCACAAAATATTCTGTTTTGGGTAAGACAGTTGCAGTGCTCTACCTGGTGATTCCATGGCAGGCCTGGTGTCAGATATTACCTACCTAACCGTCACACTCAAATTCTTACTTCTAATATCAACCTTCCCTCTGAGGCTCATCCCTGAGTAACAGAAAATTCAGGTATGTTAAATTTAATATTTTGAAATTAAATTTATGTGTTCTTTTCTCCAGATACCTCTTACAAAAATTTTTAATTAAAAAACAAAACAACACCTGTTCTATCACCAATATATCTTGTGCTAGTTAATGCAGCACACCAAGATTTTTTTCGTCTCTTAGACTGAGCTTCTCTTAGTCAAACAACACCTTAAGTCCCCTCAGCTCTATCTTGGAAATGACCCTCATCAGCATACATCTGAGAAGCCCCCACTGAGAATACATAATTCAGAGCCCCATAATCTCTCTTCTGGGCTAATGTGATAACCCTCTGGCTAGTGTTTTCCCCTTCAAATCTTGTCCACATCTTTTCAAACCTTTTTTTTTTTTAAATTTAATTTAAATTCAACTATTTAACATATAATGTATTATTTGTTTCAGGGGTACAGGTCTGTGATTCATCAGTCTTACACAACTCCCCGCACTCACCACAACACATATCCTCCCCAATGTCCATACCCAGCCACCCCATCCCCCCAACCCCCCTCCACTCCAGCAACCCTCAGTTTGCTTCCTGAGATTAAGAGTCTCTTATGGTTTTGTCTCCCTCTCTGGTTTCATCTTGTTTCATTTTTCCTTCGCTTCCCCTATGATCCTCTGCCTTGTTTCTTAAATTCCACATATCAGTGAGATCATATGATACCTGTCTTTCTCTGATTGACTTACTTTGCTTAGCATAATACCTGTCTTTTAAAATTATTTATCATGTTGCTTTTCTCTTTAAGGACTTTGAGGTTTCTTTTTTCTTGGAGAACAAAACCTAGAAGCTCCCGGCATCCAAAGTTCTTCAGAGTTGGAGAACAATCTTGGCAGTCACATTTTCTATTACTTCCTCTTATAACACTCTATACTCTGTCATAACTTAAACTGGAAAAAAAAAATCTTAACAGTGTAATATTCTGAGCCATTTAAATGTCCCAAAAGAGCATCAATATATAGAAAGTTTCTCATAATTAATTTTATTCAAAGAATCGGCTCCTGGTTTCTTTGATCTGTTCTATTGTTGTTTTAGTTTCTATATCATTTGTTTCTGCTCTAATCTTTATCATTTCTTTATTTCTGCTGGTGTTAGGTTTTGTTTGTATGTTATATCTGATGATGGTTTGTCATTTAATTTTTAATCTTGTTTCCAAAATTTTAACATATGTATCTAAGGTTGAATAACAAATTAAATTTTTTTCTTAAAAGATTTTTTTAAAGTTTCTTTAAAGTTTTTAGGTTTTTTTCTTTTTTTTTTTTTGCCTTTTGTGTGAAATCAAAAAGTGTTATATAGATAAAGCAAGTTTAGATATGGCTTTCATCAAACTAAGAACTGAGAAAGATAGTATTTTACTTTTTCACATCCTAACTAACCTAAATTCCAGGATAACAAAATGTTTTTTTCCTCCCTAAATCTCTAATATATCTGCCAGCCACCCTTAAACAAAATAAACAAGTCCTATTTGTCTGAAATTCTTCTACTTCTTTTCCTGTATACAATTATCTTTATGAAAAAAATGCAAGAAAAGCAAATAGAGACTAAAAGATATTGTAGAAGAGAAGACCTCAATTGTGTGTAAATGAGTTGCTTAATTCTCAGACTGCTATAGACCAAAAGACCTTGAACAAATACTCTACAGAAGATGGGAAGTCCAAAAAGAATGTCAGACAATTATATTCTAAGAATTAGAAATTTCCCTCAAGGCAAGAACCTCAACATGATAGCTAAGTCAGAATCTTTAGCTATAAAAATATTACAACTGTAATAAAAATTCAGAATAAATATTATAGATGCAACCAAAATTCAGAACAAATATTTTTAGTGTTAAACTTTGAGAAGCACAATGGAGGCAGTAAAGAATTTTTCAGAGCAGTTAGCCATTAGCCACTATATAGGAATCCCATTAACATGATGATGTCAGAAGATTAAGCCTAACTCTGTGCAATGGCCATCTAGAGTATAATGTTGGACAGCCTGAAGAGGTGTATTATTTTATTGACAATGTAGTCAAGTCTGTGATACATAAAGGAGCTTCCTAAAGGGATTTAACTAGTTACTGGCACTTATCAATTCTAGTCTGATATTTATTTTATTTTGTCCACATATAACATCTATATATTATTGGCTAAAATAAACTAAGAGGTATTAATGCTGTTGTGACTAACATTTTATTTCAAATTAAATACAAAACGCATGCCACTTTAAAAGATACATTAAGAGTAACAAACTTTTCATTTTTTTTTCATTTCATTTTAGGAAAACACCAGTTTTTCTAAAGTACAAGATTAAGCTACAATTTATGTTAAAACTGTGGTTAAATTCCTTGTCACAAATGGCTACATAAACGTAGATCAACAAAACTCAGGCTGAGTACTTTAAAAGGGACCCCTCAGATACTATTTGTTTATCCCAGATGGCAGTCACCCAAAATCTTCTCAGTATGATCCTGGGAGTTTTCATCACTGGCTTAAAAAAATTAGACTCAACTGGAAAGCAGAGACTTGAAAATACATTAAAGTTAAAAAAAAAAAAAAAAACTAGCCACAGCACACGATTTTCATCTTTTCATTTTGAACAAATAGAGAAACTTGACTAATGATGTTATTTCAACACTGATGTTGGGATATAATCATAGATGATTTCAAAATTAGAAACAGGTGTGTCAGCATGGATGAATGAGCAGAATGTAGAACAATCCCTTCTTAATGTCATTCTACATAATAGATTCCTTCATGGCTACTTTTGATGAACATTATGTTCAATCATATAGTAAACATAATTCCATCTGAATTGTGTATCTTGAAAGAGCCACATAATTGAGATCTTAATTCCTACATATTGGAATAAAAGCTTACAGGTTATTATAATTTAATTTAATCTGGGTGTAAAAATTACCCATCCATTTTGGTATTTCAGGTGTATTAATTATGAAATAGTCAAACTAAAGTAATTAGAAAAGCCATCAAAATGGTGATGCCAGAGTCACTGAATCATAATGCTTTTATATTAATGTGAAATTAACTTTTAAAGGGAACATGCATGAGACAACATGAACTGAAAATAATCTAGTGATGAATTTAACACACATTGTTTAAACCTGACTACATATGGGTGTGTGTTTATATATATCCATAAACAAAATACTATGCTTTTTGTTAATGTTCCTCTCCTGAATAGTACTGTTTCTGTTACTTATAACTTAGTTATGTAAAGTGTTCTGATCTACTATGTTGGCTGTGGGTGTAGGGTATATAGTAAGAAAAGAAATAGCACTATTAGGGTATTTCTTCATACATCAGATGTAAAGTTTACAATTTTATTTCCATCTATGATGAAAAACTAATTTGTTGTTCAAGAAGTCATTAACTTCTAGGAGTTCTCTAACTCTCTAACTTCTCAAAAATATACACAAGTAACCCCATTAATGTTCTTGAACACTGCATGTATTTGGAGTAGTGGTATTATCTTAAGATATTGGATTATCTTATCCTACTCCATAATAAATTTTCCTTCCTTAAGATATTGGATTATGTTATCCTACTCCATAATAAATTTTGGTAAAAATAGTGTAACTAAGCTTCTCTTTGAGTCTGCTATTTTCTATGCAGAGTTTTCCTGCAAAATCTCAACTGTGTTTATGACTCATCTATCTCTTCTATACCAAAGACCTCTAAATCTCAATCTGTAATTAAGACCTTTTCCTAAGTCCACATTTCAACCACCTACTGGACATAAATACCTGCATAACCCACAGGTGCTTCCCAATCAGTATGTCAAAACTATACACTTTCTTCTCACACTCTCACTTCTGTAGCCATAATTTGCTCTTCCTCCTGAACTCCTGACTTCTATTAATAATACCTCCATCCACTCTCCTGAGCTAGAGACCTAGGCCATATTGAACAGGCCCCCTTTTGATTACCTCATATGTACAACCCAGGATGAAATCTTATATGACTGTTTTAAAAATGTTCTATTGAATATCCTATTTACTGGGCTACACATCCAGCTAGGTGCTGGGGATATATCATCAGATAAAATAGACTGGATCCCTGCCCTCAAGGGGACCTACAGAGGTATGGGAGGGGAGAGAAACTAGGGAAGAGGAAGAAATGAAAACTATAGGATATAATAAGTTCAGAGAGTGAGAACCATTAATAATGAAAGAAAATAGGGTGATGTAAAAAATAATTGGAGATGGGTGTCCAAGAGGGAAAGCATTTCTGAGAAAAGTATATAAGCCAACAAGCTAAAAATGATAGAAAAGAGGCAGTCATATGAACATATGAACATACAGGGGAAGTGTGTGTGTGAAAATTGCACAGAAATCCATCCTACACTTGATTATGAAACATTCTTCATACCCAAAGATCTCTATGATCCCCAAGATTTCGTTACATAATATCACGTTAAATATTCACATAGCTTAGACTAGAATTTGCCTTACAACAAAACATTTAAACACCCATTTTTGCTACTGAACTGAGTATTCTCACTTCCCCCCTTCAGATGTGCTAAGAGTGTTCCCTGGGAGTAGAATCACTATGAAGTTAGTTAGCTTCCTTGCTTTCCAGCTGCTAGGATTTGGTCAAGGGGAAGCCTAGGCAGGATTCAGAGGTGGAGAGATGGGAGTGCCTGGGGTTTTCATCCCCCAGCAGCCTCTCCTGCCCTGTCGTGCTCTGCTGCAGCTGTCTTCATCCTCTGCTGAACCTGGATCCTACCAACCAGCCCCTCTGCCAGGGCTTCGGTTCCTATCTGGTTCTGCTAAGAGTTCCCTTCCATTGCTCCTCCAGGCTTCTCTCACTTGCTAGTCTTGCTTCGCCTCCTCTTCTGCATTTCCTTAGGCCATCCCACACCTACGTAAATAGTCCCGTTGTTAAACAGTCTTCAATATTCTTTCGGAGGCACCTGGGTGGCTCAGTCCATTAAGCCGTCTGCCTTCTGCTCAGGTCATGATCTCGGGGTCCTGGGATCAAGCCCTGCTTGGGGCTCCCTGCTCAGTGGGGAGTCTGCTTCTCCCTCTCCCTCCTGCTCCCCCTGCTTGTGCACTCTTTCTCTCTGTCAAATAAATAAATAAATAAATAAATAAATAAATAAATAAATAAATAAAATCTTTAGAAAAAATATTCTTTCGAATATGCTTTATGTGCCCTGCTGTGTCCCAGAATGACATAGTGGTATTCGTTATTGAGCCAACCAGTGAGCAATGCATACACTGTCTTACCTAATTTGTATTTCCTTGTTATTAATTTTTTTTTCTTTGCTGCTGTTTGTATTCCAAGCCACTATTTCTAATTGGCTAGTATTCTAAGCCACTAACAGTAATTTTCCCCAAATTCTCAAACACAAATATAAAACCCCTTAGAACATTTTCCATATCATCAAATCCATCCATTGTCTCATCAGTTCTGTATTTCTCCTGGACACTGCTCTCCTGGAATTCTATCTTCTTATTCTAATCTGGAAAGATTCTTCTCCAAGGCTTCCTCCATAACATCACTCCAGATATTCTTCCAACCTCCTCTCCCCCTTCTATTTTGGGTCTCCTCTTCTTAGATTCAGTGACTTCTTCCTTGGTTTATGTTATTGTTTCAGTGGAGAATATTTTCCAATAACTTTCTGAGAAAGATTATTAGAAGATACATACCAGAAAATTATTTTAAATTACTTTTACCCTTATATTTGATTGATAATTTTGCTGGATATAGAATTGTCTGTAGAATTTTCCAGGTTTTACTCCCATATATTTTAGTGTTGAGGACATTTTTTGCTGGGTGATGTCCTTTGGCTTTCTAATTTTTTATATGTGACTTTTTTTTTCTCCCTCCCTATTTAAGATTTTCTCTTCATCTTGTGTGTTCTGAAAATTTCATGGTAATGTGACTGACTCAGATCTTTGTTTGTGTTTACTGTCCTGATAACTTTATGGGCTTTTGTTCTGGTGATGCATGTTATTTCGTTCTGAAAGGTTTGTGGGTTTTTTTTTAATAATTTCTTCATATTTTCTCTTTCTATTGACTCTAATTAGCCAGATGTTGTCCCTCCTAGACTGATCCTCCTTTTTAAAAAACTTTCTCTTTAATTTTCCATTCTGTGTCTAATTTTTAAAAATTTCTGCATAATTTCCCAAATGACCTTCCAATCCTATGACAGATGTTGGCAAGGACGTGGAGAAAGGGGAACCCTCTTACACTGTTGGTGGGAATGCAAGCTGGTGCAGCCACTCTGGAAAACAGTATGGAGGTTCTTCAAAAAGATGAAAATAGAGCTACCCTATGACCCAGCAATTACACTCCTGGGTATTTACCCCATAGATACAAACGTAGTGATCCGAAGGGGTATGTGCACCCCGATGTTTATAGCAGCAATGTCCACAATAGCCAAACTGTGGAAAGAGCCAAAATGTCCATCTACAGATGAATGGATAAAGAAGATGTGGTATATATATATATATATATATATATACACACACATACATACATACAATGGAATATTATGCAGCCATCAAAATGAAATCTTGCCATTTGCAACAACATGGATGGAACTAGAGGGTATTATGCCAAGCGAAATAAGTCAATCAGAGAAAGACAAGTATCATATGAACTCACTAATATGAGGAATTTGAGAAATAAGACAGAGGATCATAGGGGAAGGGAGGGAAAAATGAAACAAGATGAAACCAGAGAGGGAGACAAACCAAAAGAGACTCTTAATCTCAGGAAACAAACTGAGGGTTGCTGGAGTGGAGGGGGGTGAGAGGGATGGGGTGGCTCGGTGATGGACATTGGGGAGGGCATGTACTATGGTGAGTGCTGTGAATTGTGTAAGACTGATGAATCACAGAACTGTACCCCTGAAACAAATAATACATTATATGTTAATAAAAAAATTTAAAAAAATGATCTTCCAATCCTTCAAACAATTTTGACTATCATATATATTTTTTCAGGTTCCAAGAGTTTGATTTTGTTTATTGTTCTTTTTCATGTATTCATTTCTTATTTCAAGGAAAAACCTTTTTAAAAAATCTGAGAATTTGGGTTATGTTTTGCTTCAAAATTTTCTTCTGTTCTTTGCTTTGCTTCTGAAATTTGAGTGCCAGGATTCATAGTTCTCTTCCTCTCTGGATCCTCAATTTTTGAGAGAAGATTTCTCATTTTCTGAATGGAAGAAATTTTTAGGCTATCTCCATTCTTGGAGCTAAAATGTGAAAAGGCCTTTAGCAGAGATACAGAGCCTTCAGATTGAAGAATTTATTCTGCCCATTTTCAGTATATTGTTCCTGCGATTATACCTGGCTTGCCGGGGCTCAGAGCCTTTTGCCTTTATTTCTCTGCAGGATAAACCTCTCATCTCCTCCTTGGGGGATCAGAGTAAGAGATTCCATGGTAATACAGAATTGGGGAGGGGACCAAGGGTCTAATAACTTCTCAGGTCTACTGAGCCAATTCTTCTATTTTCATATTCATGCTTCTCCACTTTCTGTAATACCTGGTGCCCTTAATTCTCAGACTTTCATGGTCTACATGGATTGAATGGCTTCTTATTGGTATCTCCCTGATATCATTTGCATGTCAGATTTCCATTTTCCTTTTCTGAATCCTCCCCATTCTGTATCTCCTTGTAGGACTAACTTCTTTATATTCCACTTACAATTATTTTAGTGGGGTTTTGGAAGGAAGCAGAGATAAAGGCAAGGATTTACTTTGCCATGTCAAAAGACATGTATACTTTCAAACTAATATATATAAGACCACAGGCAGGAAAACTTCAGGATGTAATGCAATATGTTTAGGATTTGGATAGCTACATTAAGTATATCTTTTAATCTCAGATTCTTGTCATTTGAAATGGTTTGAATACATCAGATGGCAAACTATCTGAAAGTTTTGTTTAATAGAAAAGGAAAATTTAAAATATGTGAGTAGAAAGATCACACTGTCTCTATTGTAAGGGCAATATAAGTCATTAAAGTTGACAGATATTTTAAAACTGGTTAAAAATGGCAAGAAACAACTCATGCTAAACTTACCCCATTTTCCTTGTGAAAAAAAACACAAAAACTTAAAAATGCAGATCATGATTTTCTAGACACAGAACAAAACACGTGACAAGATAAAGCAGGGTGTGCTGAAAGAGAGCACCATGAGGATGGTTCACATCTAACAGAATGACCACATCCAAAGACAGGTGAATGGATTAGAGCAGCTAGAAAAGAGGTTTTTAGAAGGCATGCCACAGAGTTGTGCTCTTAGCCTGTGCCATTCAAAGTTTAAACTGAGACATGTCAGTGTATTGATAGAATACTGAACAACTTGGGTGATAACAAGAAACAGGATGCAGGATGGGAAGGAGGACAAAGAGTAAACAATATGCAAAGTTAACAGCAACAGGATTTGAATAACTTCATTACAGGCTGATATTTTATACACTGAACTCAACAGGGCTGAAAGTAGACCTTAAACTTAAGTCCAAAATATTATCTATACACATAAAGTGAGGAGGCAATGTTGTAACATTAGCATCTCTGAAACAATGTACAGTTATAAGTACCTTAAAACATTTGTGAAAATATTTGCTGAGGGCACACAATGTGCAAGACACTACAGTTGTAATAAGTGATACAGAATGAATGCCCACTTCCCATGAACTTACACAGGAGCAGGGGAAACAGGTAATACTTAAGAATTACTGATTATAATTGACTGAAGTATAACAAAAGAGAACAATTAATATTAGAATGCATATGACAGGGGATCTAATGTATGGATGAATTAGACAAAAATTATCTAATGCCATCTTAAGTTGCATTGATAAAAGTCTATAAATCCTAGAATGCTGAGCTGCCTGCATTTAATTATTCCTTGAATAAAGAATGACACTAAAGAGAGAGAGAGAGAGGAGGAGAGCTAAATATATTACCAGCTAACACTTACAGAGCATTGACTATATTCCAGGAACTGTGCTATTTGACTGTCATATTATCTTAATCCGCATGACATCCCAATGAATTATATATTATTAAACTTTCATTTTACATACTGGAAAAACAGAGACACAAAGGTTTCTAAGTGACTTATCCAAGTTCACACAGCTGTAAGTATTGAAACTGAGGTCTAAACTCAGGCACTCTTGACTCCAGAGTTTGCGGGCTTACCCAATGCACTATGCTGAGCAAGTCAGACCTTCCTGATGGCCACACTGTGAGCCAGGATAGACTGAACCTGTCCAGGCAAGAAAAACCAGGCTGCTGGAAGATCTCAAAACTTTAGAATGAACTTAAAGGAACTGGGGATGTTTCACCAGAAGAGACAAAGAGTAATATTCATTTGTTCGTTCACAGGGAATGATCTTTATCAGGCTTAAGCTGTCAAATACTGATTGGAGCTCTTTCACAGCTGGTAGAAAAGTCGTATCCAAAGCAGATCGTACCCAGTGTTCCACAGGATAAGTTAATGTTAGGCAATTAAGACACAAAGGGCAAAAAAGAAATATGGCTAGCGCTATCATTTTAATATTCCATGCTTGTCTATTTAAATGTGAAACAATGTGACAGCAGAATTGAGAAATTTTTCAAATAAAAAATATTTCTATTATCGGGGCACCTGGGTGGCTCAGTTGGCTAAGCATCTGCCTTCGGCTCAGGTCCTGATCCCAGGGTCCTGGAATTGAGCCCTGCATGGGGCTCCCTGCTCGGTGGGGAACCTGCTTCTCCCTCTCCCTCTGCTGCTCCCCCTCCTTGTGCTCTATCTCTCTCAAATATAAAAAATTAAAAAAATTTTTTTTAATTTTATTTTCATCTGTTTACTTAATAAACAATACTTACTCTGATGAACACTAAATATGATTTTTTTTTCGGTATGCCTCATACTAAATATATTTTTAGGTATATCTTCAGATGTTTATAGGCAAAAATTCAAACTTGGGTTTTTTCATCTTTTAAAATTTGTAACTACCCTCAACTATAGCTTCAAGGACAAACGACATTCAGTTATTAAGGAAGGGGCGTTTTAATTCTAAAATAGCCTTTAAAATAAAATTAAGCAAAGTGAAAAATAATGGAACCGCACAAGGCTATTTCATCATGAATTCAGCATTATCTTCACTTCAAAATTTCCCTTTGATGGGATTTGCTGTTTGTTTTAACCCAGGCACTGTGCAGGAGGCTGGATTTGCTGATAAGCAGTTTTTTCATTTCAGTGCAAAATCAGCAAGGTGATTAATACTTTTAATTTCCAGAAGCCTAAATAATGCAAATGAACTACAACTTTCTTTCCTCCCCCTTCTCCCTCCTTTGTGGGCCTTTCCTGGCAAAGGGAAGATAGGATAGAGTCCTGTGTGTAAAGGAGTGAAGAGCTGGTAAGAACATTCCCTTTCCTGTCAGTGGCTCATCCAGAGTTGCAGTCAAATGCTGGCCCAGCCCTCAGCCCGTTTGTCTCCAAGTGTGTTTGGATGAACAGAGGTGCACAGTTCTACCTGCCCTGTGGAAGCCATCTAAATAGGGTCATATTAATCTTTGTACAGCTTTTTGAGGACTGTAGAATAAAACGCTGTATAGGTGTTTAATACCACCACCACCTAAAGAACAATATGATCATCTCAAACTCTGTAGAAGGGCTAATTAAAAATGAGGGCTTTGGGGCGCCTGGGTGGCTCAGTTGGTTGGGCGGCTGCCTTCGGCTCAGGTCGTGATCCCAGGGTCCTGGGATTGGGCCCCGCATCGGGCTCCCTGCTCGGCAGGGAGCCTGCTTCTCCCTTTCCCTCTGCCTGCCGCTCTGCCTACTTGTGCTATCTCTCTGTCAAATAAATAAATTAAAAAAAAAATAATAATAATAAAATAAAAATAAAAATGAGGGCTTCATTCTAAGATGTGTGTCTTTTGGGGCTTGCTTAACGAAGCCTGTTAAGCCTCACTCCTTCCATGGCTTTAAAATGCTTCATGAGCTATGGGCTTTCAAGATGCTTTATCCCAGGAATCCTTCATTTTAATGAATTAATTTAGTTGTTTTTCTGCTTTATAAATGTCTTTTAATTCTAGCTTAAGGACTCTGGCCCCATTTTTTTTTTTTTTTTTTTTAACTAAACATGTCTTTGCTATGACCAAACATAAATAATGTGTTTACCTATTTGGGGACCCAGAGGCTTATTTTCCCTCTGAATTTACCAGGAACAACAGGCACCTCAGTTCAAAAGGAATACTGATAGATTCATTTCGGGTGGAAAAAGAAAATCTGCCCAGTTGTTTCTCCTTCATGTTTTGTAGCAAGCAAGGTTGTTGGTTCCAAGTAGCTCACAGAAATCACACAGCTAGTTAGAATTTTAAAAAGGAAGTAAACCTTAATTCAGTGGTTCGTTAAGAACAAGGTTCATAATTCAGCTTGAGTTGAATATATAAATCTA
Source organism: Leptonychotes weddellii (assembly GCF_054177405.1). Taxonomy (NCBI): domain Eukaryota; kingdom Metazoa; phylum Chordata; class Mammalia; order Carnivora; family Phocidae; genus Leptonychotes; species Leptonychotes weddellii. Next base: position 35,269,659 of record NC_138381.1, on the reverse strand, counting down.
TATTCGTACATTCTTGCTGATATATATTTATATGTCCTTCATGTATTCTTACTGATATAGGTATTATTTCTAAATACAGCAAGTATCACCTCAAGGGCAAAACCATGCTAAAATATGGAAAGAGAGAAGAATCAAATCTAAATAGCTTTCTCATTCTATTCTTTTAATAATATTTTCTATTCTACTATCAAAACGTGGAAAGGAGTTAGTATTTGCGTATTCGTTTAAGTTGGAATGGGTAAAACATCTACAGGCTATCTTATTTCTCATCCTAATTCTTTTGTTCAGAGGTTTAGCAAAGCTTTCATTTTTGAAGCCAAAATGCTGGCAGATCTATTCAGGTGATAAAAGACTCAGCTATTATGAGGTAAATCAAAAGTCTTGATATGCTATAGGTGGTACTCTCAACTGCTTCTAAGCACCCAGCGAAGTAAGTAAATGAGAGAAGGGGTCTGACTATAGGACAATGAGAAGTTGTGGACGGTGGTAGATTCCAGAGCACATGCCCCCCTGAAAAGGGTTCAAATGCAAACATTTGCCAGCAACATTTAGGCCAAATAAACACTTCCATGGTCTCCTCCCATTTGCCATCCTCCTATATACTTTCGAGATATATATATATATATATCTTGAGATATATATATATATTTACTGTATTGAGAAATTATTCAATTCATTTTAATTTAATTTTATTTTTTTTAGAATACTGAAGCAGTGTTTCCTGACCTGTTGAAGCAAGTCATGAGTTAACAATGCAGAGCTCTACTGAATTATTCCTGGAAATACCTATTAGACCTAATCAGTTGTCAAGATGAATTGGGCCCTGTGGCCGCAGCCAGAACTCAGCTCCAGGTTCCCTATCTGTGCCTCACGGACTGAGGCTTTCGAGCTACCTGATACAACAGCGTCCATTGCATTTACTTCATGTCTGACGTCCGAAGAACATGGGATCCTGATGTGTCACAAAGACAGAGACCAGATCCTTTCCTCCTCCTGAGGGGGTTGCTCAGGAAGGGATTAAGGGAAGATATTTGAGGCCAGGCAGCCCTGATGTTTATCCCCTCAGTGCTGTGCAGGGGTGAATGTGGGCTGGGGTGTGCTTGCCTTCGTACAAAGATACACACAACTTTTCAGAACCTGTCTTGAGTGGGCATTTCTATAATTAATAAATCACTGTCAAATTTTCTATGGTGCTTTCAACATTCAGAAAAGAGCAACGAGGTAAATAAGAAACAAAATTAAATTAAAATGAATTGAATAATTTCTCAATACAGTAAATATATATATATATCTCAAGATATATATATATATATATCTCGAAAGTATATAGGAGGATGGCAAATGGGAGGAGACCATGGAAGTGTTTATTTGGCGCTATATATATATACGTATATATATATGTTTCTTTTAGTTTAATGTTTTAGAACAGAATGTATACATTTAAAGCTTGGTCAGCGCTCTACAGCTAATGAATGGACAGTACTTTTTAAGAGACAGCTCATTAATAATTGGTTTCTTCCTAATCATTAAGAAGCACTTATTACTAGTCTAATTATAGATGGCCTTGATTAGGGGAAATGTACACGGTATATACGCATGAATCACTGGGTTCTCTAACAGCTTTGTCTCTAAAGCAGAAAAACAATGTAAATCTACACAGTATTCCCATCTTATACTTAACAATTATTACAACTAAGCAAAATGTACTTACATCAGTGGGCAGTAAGAGTTACGTTTTACCCTGATTCTTTTAAGGCTGAAAACCCCTTCCTCTGGCCATAGTCTGAACTGAAAATGAATAAATAAATACAAAGCATTGAGCTGCAGCATTTAAAAAAATACTTAGGAAAAATACAAAATTTAATTTTTTTTTTTTTTTTTATTTATTTGAGACAGAGAGAATGAGAGACAGAGAGCATGAGAGGGAGGAGGGTCAGAGGGAGAAGCAGACTCCCCGCCGAGCAGGGAGCCCGATGCGGGACTCGATCCCCGGACTCCAGGATCATGACCTGAGCCGAAGGCAGTCGCCCAACCAACTGAGCCACCCAGGCGCCCCAAAATTTAATATTTTTAAAGAAAGATTATCTGGATGTGGGGACATGAGGTATATAAAGTACTTTTATTGTTTTGACAGTAGCAACCTAACAGAGTATATATATTTGCTACATTCATGAGAGAGCAAAGCATCTATCAATAGGCAATAGGGCTATATTCACCTTTCTTTTGAATTTTATTTCAAATGTTTATCCTCTCCATACCTATCACTGATTTAAGATTTTTGGCATTTCTTCATATTTTGATACAAAATTTTATTTTGTATAAGAGTTTACTATATTTATACTATGTAGGAGAGAGAGAGAGGGAATCTGGGCCAATCTCCTGATAATAAAACTCATGTAATTTTAAAAAAACAAGCAAATAAATGGAAATATTAGCCCTACCTTACATCTTTAAATAAGTAAAACCCAAAGATAATTTGTAAATTTTTTCCCATTTAAATAGCACTGGGGATAGTAATATATTTCCATTTATAGGTGTACTTTAAGTTCTATGCCTTCAATAGTTCTGTTGGTTAATTCTTCTTAGGTATAATACCACCTAATAGACATACACACATTCTTCAAAAAATGCAAAAATTGGAGTTAATCCATGTTGCAGGTTGAATTTGCTAACACAAAGGAATCAGCACTTGATTTGGAAAATTTTATAGACAGCATGCTTTGAAGAAAGGGTATGGCTGGGCCACCCTATGCTAAAGATTTTAAGTGTGACTTCTAAGTCCAATCAACCATGTCAGGAGAGGCTAGGGATAGAAACGAGGTTATCTAGGAAGGGTGTGTGAAGAACCGTCACGTCAAATAATGTGGATCACCTCAACAACCACGGAAGACGGACAAATGTATTAAAAATGTTATGCTGGCAGAGAAATTGCAAGCTTGAAATGGGATAGAACGAAAGAAGAAGGATTTGTAGGGCAAAGGAAAGAGGCAGAGACCTGAGAGAGAGGGAGGAGCTGATGAAGCCAGCTTACCAGATGTCCCTGGGCTATGAGAGCAGGGAGCCTGGGGCTGCTGCCTGGCTGGGCAGGGAGGACAGAGCATTGCACCAAAGATGGCTATTCTCAGGCCCTGAAATATAATGGAATTTACCCTGCTGGGTTTGGACTTACTCAGGATCTGTGATCCCTTTTTCCTTTCCTATCCCTCCTTCTTGGGATGGGAATGGCTATCCTACGCCTGTCCCATCATTGTATTTTGGGAACATCTAACTTGTTTTCCAGGTTTCCCAAGTCTGCCGGAGGAGAGGAATTTTGCCCCAAGATGGACCATACTCAGAGTTTCACCCATACCAGATTTAGAAGATTTGAGACTTGTTGAGTTCATTATATTTAGGGGAGATTTGGGATTTAGGATGGATCCTGGAATGGGTTAAGACATCTGATGAAGTTGGGATGGGCGACTGCATTTTGCAAGTGGAAAAGACATGAGTTTCGTGAGGAGGGCAGGGGGTGGACTGTTACAGGTTGAATTGTGCCCCTCAAAAACATATGTTTAGGACTGCCTGAGTGGCTCAGTTGGTTAAATCTCTGCCTTCGGCTCAGGTCATGATCCCAGGGTCCTGGGATCCAGCCCCACATCAGGCTCCCTACTCAGCAGGGGGTCTGCTTCTCCCTCTCCCTCTGCCTTCCACTCCCTCTGCTTGTGCTTGCTCTCTGTCAAATAAATAAAATCTTTAAAAAAAAACAAAACAACATATGTTGAATCCTAACCCCTGATACCTGCAAATGTGACCTTATTTGGAAATCAGGTCTTTGCAGGTATAATCTAGTTGAGACTAGACTGAAGTAGGATGGGACCTGATCCAATATGACTGATGTCTTTATGAGAAAATAAGAGATGCAGACACAGAGGAAAGATGCCCCTACGAAGATGGAGACAGTGATTGCTACCACAAGCCGAGGGATGCCTGGGGTTACCAGAAGCTGGAAGAGGAAAGGAAGGATCCTCCTCTAGATGCTTTGGAGGGAATGTGGCCCTTGCAGTACCTTGATTTTGAACGTCCAGCCTCCAGAGATGTGAGAAAATAAATTTCTCTTGATTTAAGCCACTGAGTTAGTAGTACTTTGAGATGGCAAACCTAGGAAACTAACACAGCCCACTCTAGTGAATATTGTTTTTCTTTGGCTTGTCAGCATTTATCTTCTCCCCCTCCCCCTTTTAGTAACTGCTTCTGATTTTTGCTCTCCCGCTCTTATTCCATGTGCTTTGCAGAGCTGACTGCGCCCATGGATCCAAAACTGAACATGCAACCTCTGCATTATTCTGTTCTCTGGGCCTCAGCACGTGCTTCAGGGATGCATGTGTAACCCAATCACAGTCCATGGGAAGACGGAAAACTGGACCTCCTGCTGCCATATTGCTACCATGAGGAATAACTTGTCCAAGAATAGAAACAAAGATGGGGCAGAGATCTCAGGGAGATCCTATTTATCTATAAGATAGTCAACCCCATATAAAGCTGACCCTATTGCTAGAATTTTTAGTTGCCTGAGCTTATCAATTCCCTTTGCTCAAACCATCTCTAACTACATTTTCTAACACTTTCAAGTAAGACATTACTGGGTGTTCGATCTCCCAACTGGCACTCTCCTCCTTCATTTGCTTTCAATAGTCACTGAATGCCAGGTCCCTCTCTCCTGGGTCACTTCTAACCTTAAAAATAAAGTTAAGCTTTTGGTCAGATGTTTTACCAAATACTTAACGAATGAAATACTTTGACAATTCCTAATTCAAGTTATTTCTGAGGAGAAAAAAGTTCATCAGGTTTCCTCATCTCTGAACGTGGACTGCTTGGATACTTTCATATCTAGTACCTAGTCTTGCAGGCGAGAGCAGACAAATGTCGCTTAACTTTTCCCCAGGGGAGTAATACAGAAGAGTCTCTCTTCATATATATATGGATTCAAATGTATGTACATTTGGATTACATATATCTTTAATTTTTGTGCCATTGAGGTGAATATATTTTATGGTTTTAAATACATTTTAAAAGTTGGTTCATTACAGTAAAAAGCTATATTTTAATGTCTACATATTCTGTGTCCAAACAAATTGTGCTTCCAAGCTTTTTTGGAAAACTCCCCCAATTTCCAACCTGATTCATAACAGAGACAAAATGCAATTTTGACTCTAACTCTTCAATTTAGTTTATATTCTTTTTAGCTTCTTGTATATGCATTATTTTGTAACTTCTGAAATGCTGGTTTGAAATTACTATAGAGTCAATATATTATATTCATTTTTTTCAAGCTTTACGCAAAACCAAAATATTACTGCTCAGATTATAGTTCTATTTTTCTTTTGCCAATAGCATTGCTTATATTTTTATCGGGTCAAAACATTGAGTGAAAAAAATGCAATTATTCAATTCCTCCTAAAGGTGGAAATACACATTGACTGAGAAAGAGAAAGAAGCACTCTCAAGTTTATGGTTATACTAAATTTTTATGATCTTTTTATGATGCCTACTCCATAGCTACATAAGGCCATTGTTTGGAAAATATTTAGAAATTTTTTAGGTCATGGTTTAGAATATGCAGGTTCTCTATTGATCATACATAGGATTAGGATTTTTATTCTTTTTTGTTTTAGGCAGAATCATCCAAGATTATCATAGACCTTACTTATCGTTGGAATAGATATCCTTTTTTTGCTGAAAGTTAGGTAGTTATCAATAGTTTATCTGAGTGTTTCGAGATTATGCATGAACAATTATAACTATTCATAAAATACGATTGTCTAATGATATACAACTTAACGTTATTATTAGGACTTCGGTTTTAGAAAGACATGTCCACGTTAATGCCAACTCTAGCCTACTAAACCAAAAGTAACATTTTCAAAACTCAAATGAGTACCCCACTAAATAATCCCAGAGCCTTCTTTTTAACATGTTAACAGATACCCTCTTCTTTATGTAGATATATTTATATATGTTTACATCTTTCATATATAACTTTAAGTGGCTATCTTTCGTGGATAAGACAAAGATGAAGGGGTGCATGCATACATTTGTGAGTCATCAAAGAGTAATTAAGGACAAAAATGTGCTGAGTATGGATACAGCATACAGAGCTTAAAAAAAAAAAAAAAAGCTACATCCAGTTTAGCATCTAAACATTTCTTTTGTTAGCAACACTTTAAAATACCTTCTCCCCAAGGAACAATACCCTAGATACATGGGATCTACTTATGGTGGATGGTGCTGCAAATCACCCCAAGGCCTGGGTTGTCATTGCCTTTACACATGGACTTCTTATGAAATGAGTACTTAAAAATCAGATAAACACCAAATAAAGGAGAAAGATGGCCACCGCTAAGGAGTGATAAACATCCTTGTATATTGTTTTAATGTGGTCCATTTAGGGCGGGACTTCCTCCAGAGTCTACAACAGCACTCCTAGCAGGCTGCTCTATTCAGCCTGCTGCTATGACAACTATCCAGAGGCAAATGTCAGGTCAGCTCCCAGCATCTGTGTCTTGCTATAATTGCTTTGTCAGAAACCTCCTAGCTGCCTTCTTTTTCTCACTGAACAAGTAAAAGCAACAGTGCCCAAAGACTAAACGTTGAGACATTCTTCACCCTCTCCCCAGCTTACATGCTTGGTAAAAAAATTTCAAAAGTATTTTTATTTTCCCCATTTGGTGCTAAAACTACGTGTGCTGGGCTGTCAGTCAGCATTTTAGACTATAGTATTAAATCTAATGATTACTGCTCTGACTACCTATTACCATTCTCAGGCCTGAGCATCCCTACTGTGTTAAAAGGCATCTCCTTAAAAGGCTCTTTCCTTCCCTAAAACTGAACTTTTTGCCATGCTACATCAAGCCACATATGGATATTTATTTAGTGCATAACCTCATCCCAGTATATTAGTAGGTATATCTTTGAGGCTCAAAATGATGAAAAGCCAAAGCTGTTTTAATCCTACAGAGTGATCTGTAATTGTACAGTCAATATTCCAAAAGACACCTGGAGGCCATTGTGAGCGATGTTAGCCAAGTATGTATCAAGCAGTGCGGTATGTCGGGCTGAGAGTTGTTACTACAGAGAGAAAAGGACTCATTTGGTGGGCTGACTTGATCCAGCAGGTGCTCCTTAAACAGACGCACTTTGAGATGGAGACAAATAAGCGCAGGACTGGAACTGGAGAGGACGAGCAGACTGGGCAAAGACAAGTGGGTGGAAAGATTTAGGGTGTGTGTAGAGGATGATGAGTCCTGCTTTACTTTCACAGACCTCCAAATCCTCAAAATCTCATGTAGCTAAAAAGAAAACAGGAGTAACAATGAGGGGGCTGCACTTCTTTGTGCCATTTTGAGTCACGAATAATAGTAATGATGTATGGACCTCACTAAGGTGTGGGGAAAAATTAAATGAGAAAATTTGTGTGAATTCGACACGAAGGGATAAGAGAACACACAAACATGAGTACAATTATGTGTGATGTTATTCCTATATACGTCCTGGCTTATCTCCCAAATAGAGTGGGGCTGAGAGTTGGCATGTTAAAGAACTTGGAATTTAAACCTGAATCTGGATATTTGAAATGGTTTCAACAAATGTTCTTAGAAGAAAAATTATCAAAGAGTAGTTTAAGAAATTGATGTAAAAAGCTACAGAAAAGATTCCATATTTTAAAAACCTCACATGCAGATCCTTTAGAAAGAATTAAAGAAAATACACTAATAACTGGGCAGTTCCCTAGAAAGGAAATGTTCCTCACATACATGGAGACTGTACAAAGCTTGACAGCTTCATTGGACTTCTGAAACTTGCTTCATAGGCAATCATAAATGAGAGAAAAATGAAATTGAATTAAACTAATGTGACCTTCTGAGTTCCCCACCTAAAGTTGTATTCAAATTCTTGCATGTTATGAATGTATGATGGCATTAAAAGCTGAAATTTATGAAGCATTCTGATTTTCATTACTCAGAACATTACCCTGAAATAAAAAAGGAGCTAAACTCTTTGTACTATATTGGTCTTTTTTTTCTTTTTCTTTTTCTTTTTTTTTAAAGATTTTTTTATTTATTTATTTGAGACAGAGAGAATGAGAGACAGAGAGCATGAGAGGGAGGAGGGTCAGAGGGAGAAGCAGACTCCCTGCCGAGCAGGGAGCCCGATGCAGGACTCGATCCCGGGACTCCAGGATCATGACCTGAGCCGAAGGCAGTCGCTTAACCAACTGAGCCACCCAGGTGCCCGGTCTTTTTTTTCTTTTTAAAGAGAAATTCCACTTCTAGAGAAATATGGAAAAATCACTGAAGAAAGGAAGGTGGAAGAGACGAAGAAAATCTAAAACAAAATTAATTTTTCCAGGCCTGCTTCTTTTATAAAATAAATTTATTGAACTAAGTGGTCTGCAAGGTTCCCTGGAGCTCTAACTTTTTAAAATGAGTCTAATATGTCCCATAATAAAAATGAAAATTTAATAACTTGAAAAAGAGGCTCTTCTTCTGTAAAGTTGTATATTAGCAATCCCCAAGTATAGTGACTGTGTAAATGCCACACAGGTGTATTTAAAATATCCCATTGCTTCTCATTCTCTGGACTCTTTGTTTCCTTTTTTTTTTAGTAAACAAAAGTGAGAGCCCCCCCTTTTTTTTTTAAGATTTTTATTTATTTATTTGACAGAGAGAGAGACAGTGAGAGAGAGAACACAAGCTGGGGGAGTGGGAGAAGGAGAAGCAGGCTTCCCGCTGAGCAGGGAGCCCGATGCGGGGCTCGATCCCAGGAGCCTGGATCATGACCTGAGCCACCCAGGCACCCCTGGACTCTTTGTTTTCTAAAGTTTGAATGAAAGCCTACCTTCTGCCTCTAACTTCTCAGGTTCCCTCACCTGAAATTAATTAATCATGGAGCATAAATAACCAATAGGAAAGACGCTGGCATAGGAAAAAGCTTTAATTGCTGTTTTTTGATGCAAATCACAATGCCTTTGGGATTCAGATAAACTTTTCACTTACATCTACCTATTTTATTACTTAAGTTTATAGTTACAGCTATGATCTTTTTGTACATTTGCTCTCTGCCCTCTTTCCAGAACTCAGAACAAGGACTTCTATTAAATCGCACTTAAATGTTCCTAGAAGACTTGGGAGAAGACAAAACACAAACCTCAGATGTGAAAAAGGTGACCGTTTGTGCCATGTGCTGGAGTTTTTTTTGTTTGTTTTTTGTTTTTTAAGATTTTCATTCATTTATTTCACAGAGCGAGGGAGAGAGTGCATAAGCAGGGGGAACAGCAGAGAGAAAGGGAGAAGCACTGAGCCCTATGACGAGGGGCTCCATCCCAGGACCTTGGGATCATGACCTGACCAGAAGGCAGACACTTAACTGAGCCACCCAGGCACCCCCATGGGTTGGAGTTCTCTGGGTGTCCTTGAGTATCAGGACCAGACTGCGCTATTATGTTTCCTTATGTATCAAAATGAGCACCAAAACCAAGAAAAATAAAAACATGGAATGTTACTAGAGAAGTGATTTAATGAGAAGTTTGATCTTAATGTAGGAAGATCACTGGGCTTTCAACCTAATTGTATCATTTAAAGTGTTATCTTGATCTTATTTGTGTTCAAGGCAAAACATTAAAAAAAGAACTTAGAAATGGGACTTGGTTTTTGATCTATATAAACATCATTTTCTTCCTCATGAAAGATCGTGGGTAAGGGCTCTGAGAAAATATGTTTGCATAAACTCCTAAAAACAGTGAGAGGTAGTCCTTCATATATCCCATCAACAGGGTGCAAATGAGAACAAATACAGACATGTCCTAGAGATATCTAGAAGCCATTGGGTTGTTGAAGCAAATAATAATAATTTAAAATGCTGACAAGGTAAAGAACACTGGTAGCCCAGGACAGATGGGGCTTCTTCCTGAGGGTGAGAAATTTATGAGATTGATCCATTTGAGCAAAACGGATCAATAAAGATCAACTTAGCTGGCAAGCCTATCAGAAATCCAGGCTCCTTTCACCATTATGAGAAAGAGGTCAATTACCAAGAAAGCAGGTTGACCTGCCTTGGGGGTTTTCTCTAAGACCGACTTTATAGGATCGCCTGTTAAATCACCTGTTCTCTGGTACCTATGTTTGGAGCTGAGGCTCTGATATCAGAACTGCCCATCCTTAGTGAAGATTCGTAACTAAATCCATGGTTAAATTTATGGTCAGAAGACTTTTGTCATGAAATGAAGATGCACTGAAAGTTTAGAATGAAATGAAATGAAAGAGAAATAAATGAAATGAGAAACAAAAGTAAAATCATTTTTAATGATTTAATATTTAGCCACCCAAAATACTCAGCTCTGCAGAAACCCCACTTTCCCAAAGTGCTGAGTTACTGAGAGAAAAATGTGGTTCTTGAGGCCACTGGTCTCACTGTATTTACCACATGAGTCATGTCAAACATCGTAAATCTCTTTAGGAAGCATAGTCCAGTTTGTCAAGTTATTACGTTATCTAATTTCTAATAAATTTGTAACTATGGCTAAATTTCACCAATACGCACAATATTGTTGTTTCAGGGTAACTAGTGGGTTTTAAAGTGGTTAAAGAGAAAACACAAGACAAAGAATGAATAGATTATGAGAAATAAATTATAAAAATGAATATTTGGCATAAGCCGAATGTCAGACTTTTCATTTATCTACTAAGCCTAAAAATAATCCATTTTAAAATAAATATTAACATAAATGCTGTATTCATGGAGAGCTCAGTAAACCATATGTTCCTCTGACTTTGGCACCAAAAAGTGTATAAACATATTATGTGAATTTCTCTGTCTGAATTCAAACCACCTACTCATACCCTGACATTGATCCAGAAACTAATAACATCCTAAGCCAAAGATGTACCTAAAAACTTAAAAAGAAATCATTTCTATAAGAATGTGGGAGGGGCGCCTGGGTGGCTCAGTTGGTTAAGTGACTGCCTTCGGCTCAGGTCATGATCCTGGAGTCCCGGGATCAAGTCCCGCATCAGGCTCCCTGCTCGGCAGGGAGTCTGCTTCTCCCTCTGACCCTCCTCCCTCTCATGCTCTCTGTCTCTCATTCTCTCTGTCTCAAATAAATACAATCTTAAAAAAAAAAAAAAAAGAATGTGGGAGAATGCTCAATGAAGCCAGAAAATCAACCCCTAGATAGCACCCAAAAGGAATAAAGGTTTTTCAGCTTGATATTCCCCAGGCATAGAAGAAGGAAACCATTTGATCTACATGCTTCAGAGTATTATGAGGGGCCAGCAAAATGATGTTCTATGCATCACTACACAGATATAAACTGATACACCATTATATAAGGAAAGCATATACACCAAGGAAAAATTTTATACAGAAGTAACCATATTCTCAATTTAAGTTTTAAAAAAATAAAATCATGGATGAAAACTGTAATGTCAGTTTTTTGAGACATCATAAAAAGATAGAAAAAGATTAAAAGACTTTTAAGACAGAATAATAATCTTTGTATATAATTCTATAAGCTAAATCTATAGAAAAACATTAAGCTTCAATTCCTAATTAGCTGAGCTAATGTGGTACGGAGGAGTTGGCATTCCCGAGACTGTCATGTTTAACTCAGAAATGCCCTGTAACCATACGATTCTTTAGTAGCAGATTCATCTTCATAATCACTTTTTGGCATAGGCTCAGCTTTACATTTCACCTCATTTAAATAGAAAGTTTGAGGGGCTCTTGGGTGGCTCAGTTGTTAAGCGTATGCCTTCGGCTCAGATCATGATCCCAGGGTCCTGGGATTGAGTCCCGTATCGGGCTCCCTGCTCTGTGGGAAGCCTGCTTCTCCCTCTCCCACTCCCCCTGCTTGTGTTCCCGCTCTCGCTGTGTCTCTCTCTGTCAAATAAATAAATAAAATCTTTACACAAACAAAAATAAATAGCAAGTTTGAAATGACAGGTAGTAAGGAGAGTAATTCCTTGCTGAATCAGGACCTCACATTTGCCCCAGTGTCTCCTCAACACTTCCTTGTCCATAGGCTTCTGAAGTCTCCTAAAAATAAAACATTTCACTCTCCTTCTCACTCCTCTCTGGCATGTGTTTAAAGTCCAAATAACACCATAGGAAGCACCTACACAATCTAGTTTAAACTTTCATGTCCAATCCTTTCTCTTTCTAGGTCTTCCCCACAATCTTGGTTCCCTCACAGGAGACTGCAGTTTTTAATACTCAAGCAGCTTTCATGTGTGGGAATGCTCCATGTGTCTGGAATATCATCCTCTAGCTTTTTTGTTTGTCAAAATCTCCTTTATTTCCCAAGGTCCAAATCTAATAGTGCCTCCTCTGGGAAGCCCTCTTGGGTTCCCTAGGCAGAATTAAGAGCACTGTCCCCTGGCTCTCACAACAATCTGATCACACCCTTATAATTTCCATGCTAAAATTAGCATTTACCATGCTAATTTCACTTATCTTTAATGGCATGTGAGTTTCTTGAGGAAAAATATTATGTTTTATCCATCTGTAAAGTGAGAATAATGATACTAGCTCAGCAGTGATATTGCCACAAAGAAAGTCATATATGCAAAGAACCAAGTAAATCCAGCACTTAGTAAAGAGAGGTTCCCCTCTCCTTACTTGTTTCATGGCCTCTATATGTAGCAAAATATCTTCCATATGATGAATAGTTGCTAAATAAGCAAACAACGTTAGGGCTCATTTACAAGTAATTTTCTACTATTAATCATGTTCTTTGCTGACAGAGATAAATTAAATATTTAAGGAACTAACCAGAGAAGTTAAAAAAAAAATCATGGAAAAAGTTTTAAACTTTTAATATCCATTAAGAAAGATATCTTGCAAAAACTCAAGTTGGAATTAATTCATATTCAAAGCCCAGCCACATTAACTAATGCTGAAAGAATGCAAACTCATAAAGAAATTATTTTGCTCACAAAATATCAACAGAATTCAGGTCAAGTATTCTTCCCCACAGAGCAAATAAAAATTCCGGGAAAACTATTTTAACCCTGTTTCTCAAATATTATATAATGTGTACAATAATCTCAAACTTTTGAAATGGAATGGTAAAAATGCATTTTAATTATCCATAAGGGATATTTTATGTAACTGTAAAACACTTTATTTTGGTATATACCTTTACTTTGCTTAGTTTTCATACATATAAAACTTCTATATTTTTACAGAAATAAAATGGAACATAAAATATTTCCGTATTTTTATTATTTTAAAATGTGATTATACATATTCCCAGAGTCTGTTCTGGTCTAAAAGAAGTATGATGGTAGCTTTGCAGTAGTAAGAATGTTTGTAATCAAGTTTCTCAGCTTTGCGCAGGGGCAGTATTGTAGTCGATGAGGTTTATCCGAGGCGTGATTATTACTAATTGTAATCAAGTTTCTCTGGATTGGTTTACTAATTGGTCTATTCTTTGGTGCTCATGAATTTAAGGTCATGGTTGATATCCACTGTGTTAGCTATTTCCCATATAGGAAAAACTCTATTCCTTTAGAATATGATAACTTACTACACATTGCCTGGCATTTTAGAGATGATGTGAGTAGGCAGATAGTTCAGTGGATACCCATCAGAGAAAGAGAAGAGCTGCCAAGTCATGCCCTCCAATGGTGAGCATGCAAACAGCGTATTTATGGATGAGGAAAACTGATGAAACATGCATTTCTGAAGACCACAGAGCCTTATCCTTTTGGGGTATTTTATTTGTAGCAAAGTGTTGGATCTTGTGGCATCCCTATTATAAATATCTAACATAATGGGGACTTCAAAATTAGAAAGAAGAGAAATGCAATTCTGGGAGAGATTTTAAAATAGTTGAATGATGAATACAAAATGGAACTGTACTTCAAGAATAAAACTGGAATTAGAATTCACATGTGGCTTAGTTTCCTGACCAAGGGCGTAATTGATATGGCCATTGATATTTAATTGCCTCATCCTTGCAAAGACATAAAATTAAATCAAAGGACCCGGTTAAGTTATTTTTATCTGATACCACGCAATTTTTATTTCTAGGTTCTAGTGAATATAAAAACAAAAAGTAAAAGGAAGGAGAAAAGGATGGATGGAAAATTCATTTAATATGATAAATGCAGAGCCTATGGAAAATGTGTGGTTTTTGAAACTCAAAGTCAGTCTCTGCAAGTGGGAGTAACAGAGTTATGAGTTCACTATCAAGGAATGGATCTGAGAATTTATGATTCCCATTCTTATTCAAATCCTAGTCTGTCCATAGCAGTGCTTCTTAATGAGAGTGCTACCAACCGCTCACAGGGGACATTTGGAAAACACATAGCAGGTGACACAGGCATGCAGTTGGTGGGGGACCAGTTTATGGGAAGCTCTGACATGCTCCAGGCAATCTCAAATCACTAAGCACTTTGTTCCCATGTCAATTTTAAAAAGTCCTGCTGGATATTTTTTAGGCGAAAGCCTATATATAGTTATCTGAGCCTAAAAGTTTACTTTAGGTATAAACACAAAGCGTTTATGCATGCTTTTAAATATAAATTGAATTATTTCAGGTGTAGTGCTACTGTGTAAATCAAGGCAATACTGTACTATATATATTGTTTGGAACTTTACCGATAGTTTTTCACCATTTGGAAAGTACCTGTCACCGAACACGGTGAGCTGCCACCACACACATAGATCAGATGAGCTGTAGCTGCTCTGGTTGCTTTAGTGATTTCACATGGAACACGTGATTTTAAAAAGCAGGAGAATTGGAACAACTCTGCACCCTTGCGAGAAGTTACCTCGTCAAAGCCGCGGTTTCCCCACTTCATTAAAAGCCATGCTAATGACATATAATGAGCTTGCAAAACACCTCACACACTACTGCATCCATAAATACTTCTGATGCTGTTGTTAATATTATTATCAATGAGGAAAATAAGGTGCCATATAGTGAGATGACCTGGGGAGTTTATTCTGTCTAAATAGCTTTTTTTTGTTGTTTTTTAAAGATTTTATTTATTTATTTGACAGAGAGAAACACAGCGAGAGCAGGAACACAAGCAGGGGCAGAGGGAGACGGAGAAGCAGGCATCCCGCGGAGCAGGGTGCCTGAAGCGGGGCTCGATCCCAGGACCTTGGGATCATGACCAGAGCCGAAGCCAGACGCTTAACGACTGAGCCACCCAGGCGCCCCCTGCCTAAGTAGCTTTAAATTACACACGCTACAACAGAAATACGATGTCATCCAAGAACTACCCTCTATGGTACTTTGTGCTTCTTATATAGTATATTTTCTCCTTTGGATGCAAGGGCCGTGCTGAAACATAGGTTGAAAGATTCAAAGATGTCAGGTTTTCCGTAAAATATTCCATAAAAGGAAGAAAAATTATGGGAGTAGAACAGAAGTTGAGGATGATTGAGAATGGGAGCCTGGGGGTGTGGGCCGGAAGGGCACAGAAAGAGGTTTCAAGCCACATCTCAGTTAGTAGCACACGGTTTCAATTTAAGCATAAAATCCTATTGAAAAATATTGTTTTCAGTTGTGCACTTGTTAAAGCTTATAAGTGGTAATCAAAAGGACATACGACTGTACAGAATGAAATATGATAGAAAAGCCGCCTGTCTTGAAAATTTTCGCTAGTTTTCAAAAACATCCTTGACAAAATACGAAGTCTGTATGAAAATCGCCACCATGCTTACACAGCTCTATTTTCAACTTTTGTATCTACATTTACATTTAATAATATGCCCACTCATTAGTACCCTAACAGGACATTGGAAGAATCATGAAGAGATGCAGTCTGCAGGGCATTCACCACTGCTAAAGAAAACAGAGTACTGGGAACTCTGGGCTTACTGAATATTTTTAGGTCCTGCCTGGTGGTTTCATGCTAGTTTACTAGCAGTGACTTTCTTTTTTAACTTTGCAAAACACCAGTTTTCAGTATTTTTTTCCCTTAATTTCTCGCCTGTTATTATGTCACAAGGAACTAACAAGCCATTCCTCCTTCTCCCTTCTCTGTTCTTTTCGATAAAGAGGTCGCATCGCAGCCTACCATTGATTTCCCATCTGTCCCAGTCACCGCAAGGAGTGTCATCTCGCACTGGTACTGTGCTGTCCTTCATGAGGGCTGTATCTGTCGCACAGATGCCAGGGAAGCCCTAGACCCCTGGCTCTATGTGATCCCCAGTACAGCACTACAAACTAACTTAACTCAAAGAACTGGGGACAGAGAAAAGAGACCCAAGAAACTCACATCATTCAGAAACTCCCTAAGTTTATCAGTCAGCAAGCCAGGAATAAAAGATATGTCATCCCTGAAAAACAGCAAAAAATACACACCAGTGGGAAACAAATCACCAGCAAATAACTTGTTCTCATCTCTCACTTTCTGCTTTGGTCTCTCCATTTAGATGAATTGTAACCAAGAGCACTGAAAACTCTTTTTAAGGAAAGAGGAATGAAATAAAGATAGAGAAAAAGATAATCTTTTAATTCAAGCTCTGTCACAGAAAAGTGAAGTCTGACTTTGCCCATTTTTTTTTTTGAATTGTCAGAGCGAGGAGGAATTTCCCAAACACCATAAAAATTCCAGATTTTCATGTTAAAAGAAAATAAATGTTGACTGTATTTGATAACGCACTAAGGGTTGACCTCAGTTTTGTGAAATCTGATTCCTGATAAACAGGAGGCTCCTGTCCTTGCCACTGGCTTGCTCCAGGGCTCAGGCTGCATAATAACAAGGCCCCTCTGGACTGTGGTTCAAGGTGGGCCTATGAAATAAAGTATTTAACACATCCATAATAACTTTCATGTCCATAGCTCAAACAGCTTTATAAAATCCAATTAATTCATCAAGCTTCATAAAGTCTGAAGGACATACATAATTATCGCTCTACATGTGGTCAACCCCTGGCAGCAAGCACTCAGACATGGGGCTTAACAGCATGCAGATTTAACTGTCCAGTTCTTGAACTTTCATGCACCTACACCTACAGACATGCAGGGGCATGACAAAGAATCTCTGAATCACCAGCAAATTCTATGAATTGTGAGTTGGGTTAAGAATGGGCACAGAAAAGAATGATCTCTTTGCCAACACCCAAAAGAATCCTTGCTATCTCTGCTTGGGTAAAGAGGGTTTAGATCTAATTAGGAGAGGGCTCTCCCATCTGCATGCTTGGGTTGGAAGTGCAAAGTCACTTGGTAGAAGTCTTTGTGTGGCATGCCAAATGAAATCTACAGAATTCATGTTAAACAGAAATAAGTTAGATTTTTTAAATATCTATGTGTAATATGTATTATTTATTTTAAAATACTAAATAAACACTAAACCAGCATTTGCAATGCATAACTCATTTCCCAGATGAAGTGAGGCACTTTTTCAAGCTGATATTGAGACAAAAATGTCCTGCTTGGAAGAACTTGCTTACTGGGGAAGGCTGGTTTGCTAGTTACAAAAGAGTGCAAATATCTTTGTGATTAAAATAGATAGTTTACCAACAGAAAAGTGCACTATCAAAAACATTATGAGTAGGGGCGTCTGGGTGGCTCCGTCGTTAAGCGTCTGCCTTCCACTCAGATGGTGATCCCAGGACCCTGGGATCGAGCCCTGCATCAGGCTCCCCGCTCAGCGGGGAGTCTGCTTCTCCCTCTCCCTCTGCCGCTCCCCCTGCTTGTGTTCCCTTTCTCGTTGTGGCTATTTTTCACCATGGAAAATTTGACGGATGCCTACTGATCTTAAAATCTTAAAAAACAACAACAACAACAACAATATGAGCAGAGGCACAAATGATATGTGTCCTAAGAGTTTCTTCCAGGACACCGGTTTTCCCTCAGTGAATTTATCAGTGAGAGGTATAGGATTGTATAGAGATCTCAAGTGTCAGCCTCACATAATGTAAACTCAAAGTCTGATCTGAGCTGATTTGAGTCTGATGTAGCTGACCCTGTACAAATAATCCCTCTTCTCTGAACCTTGGGTTCCTTATAGGGACATGAGAATAATAATACCTGCTTCTAATGGGGTTGTCGAAATTACTAAATGGCAAAAAAAAAAAAAAAAATCTAAAAAGTGCCTATTAGGTTTCCAATAAATTACTGAATGTATTTTTTAAATCATTTCTTCCATATCCCCCATACATCCCAAACTCACTGAACACTTTTAAAGCCTGGAAAGAACACTACTAGTTGGGAGAGATATTGGACATCCCCTATTCTCAGGTGATGAAGCCTTGTCATAAATGACCACTACATAGGAGGACAGAAAAAGGAAACAGCTAGTTGGTCCTCACCCATTCCAGTCCCTACTCCCTGGGAAGTAGGGAATAGTAAGAAGTCACTCTCCTCATGATTGCTAGCAGCTTTTCTTCAGTGGGTGGAAGCTCTAGAAAACAAATTTGATCTCAATTTAAGGACTGTCAAAATGATTATAGCTCTCTGATAACAGGACACATGTGTTAGTAAATAGTAGATCTTCAGCCCTAGAGGTGGGATTTTCCTACCACTTTAGGTATTCAAGCAAATGGTGACCACAGTAGAGCTCCGACAATACATAAACTAATCAAATGAACTATGCTTTCATATGCCTTGCCTTGTGAAATCCTCAAAATAAATCTATGAACTTAATATTTGTACCCTCCATGTTATAGATTAGGCCAACAGTGGTTTAAGAAGTTGGACCAAATACTGGTGGATGCCCAGCTTTTGGGGATACTGTAGAGTGATATCATAGGTAGTCCATAATGTGAATCAGTCCTTCAATTTTCATAATAACTGTATATATGACTGATACCATTCTAGAGTGTAGACTAGGTGGGATATATGGCAAGACAACACCCAGAAGAGCCCATTCAATCCCAGAATTCTACCATTCCTGTTTCTAGAATTATGATCTTGTCTCAAATAGACTGAGTCTGACTTCAAAACTCCTGTATCTAAGATAGTCCTATTAGTGCTTCTTTCTAGTTTTACTGATGCCAAGGCACTGAGAGAATATCAGTTAAAATCTTCTTTTCTAGGCTGAACTTACTGATGCTTACTACATGCCAGGCTAAGTACTTAATGTAAATCTGTCATTCTCACAACAACCCTATAGGATGAGAACTGTTACTGTTAGCTTGCCCATAAAGAAACTAAGGCACAGAGAATGGAACAGCTTTCTGAATGGCACACAGCTAGTGAAGGTAGGGCTGAGAATCAAAACCAGATGTCTTTAACTCCGAATGTGCCATCTTGATCACTCTGCTACGTGGTATTGTATATACAGCTCTGACTTATTTCAAGGAAGACAAATTCTAGACTTATGATAATGATAAAAGTCTCACTGAGGGCATGCATATGTGAATAAATACTGTTGGCCAAGAATGATTAACAAACTCAAAATATATATTTTATCTGAGGTGAATACATTTAAAAAAATTGAAGGCTCGGGCGCCTGGGTGGCTCAGTTGGTTAAGCGTCTGCCTTCGGCTCAGGTCATGATCCTGGAGTCCCGGGATCGAGTCCCGCATCGGGCTCCCTGCTCAGCAGGGAGTCTGCTTCTCCCTCTCCCGCTCCCCCCTCTTGTGCTCTTTCTCTCACTCTCTCTCTCAAATAAATAAATAAAATCTTAAAAAAAAAAAAAATTGAAGGCTTCATCTTTGCACTGTTTAGAATTATTAGCACATGCCATATTGATAATAAACACGTAAAATTTTAAATAATGCCATTCTGAAACATTTTTACATATTTTAGTCCTGGAAGAGAAAAACTTTTTTTCTATTTTTCTTAGAAGCTCATTGGCTGACAGGAAAAACAAAATTAGACTAACAATTTAGTCCTCTCGTTCCAAACTTAAAGATATGAAGCACTAGATCACTTGTTGTAAAAGTAACTTAGAAGTCAGAATACAGCATACTTTTATGTGTAGCATTTAATGTTATATATTACAATTTAGTAATTTATTATGGATAATTAAGAAGGCCAGAGAGAAAAAGAAGACAGAGAAAGGCATTCCAGACCTGAGAAGGGGCAACAGATGGATGCAGATAAACCAAGGGAAAACTGAATGAAACATAAGCACACAATGCACAAAAAATGCACACGTCCACACCACATGGGGGTACATCCTTAAAAAAGAGACAGAGAAAGATGATTCTTAATGGGTATATAGTAAATGGTTCATTAATGAGGAAGCAAGCCCAGGACGTACATTTTCATTGTTTTATATCCCCATTTTACAGCTTTCTAGGCTTGCAAAATCTGTGCTTTTTCACCATTTCCAGAATAATCCACAGACATTTAGCAGCAGACCAGAGGCCATTAAAGAGAGGTTTGCTTTCATTCAGAATGAACACAATCATGTCACTATCATAAACAATCAGGTAAATTTACAAAACTATTGTCAACGATCAGCTAGAACCACTTATTTAAATAAGCCATTAGCCCGCGAATTGGATACTAAATAGAATTCTGGCTCATTAACTTTACAGTTGGCCATTTTTCACCACGGAAAATTTGACGGATGCCTACTGATCTCATGAACATGCATTTTCAAGTTCAAATTCATATCAGAAAGACACAAAAACTGTATCTTGGTGTACTTCAAAATCCATTCAAGAGTCTTTCGCCTTCTGCATAAATTGGACTAAATGAACCATATTTGTCTGCCATCGCGGGTGCACACCAGCCCCCAACGCTCCTCAGTACCTGTTGTCTATCCAGACGCATCCTCTTGGCGGCATTCCTGCTTTCACTCTCACAGGCTGAGGCCAAGATACTCTCTGCAACTGCTGAAGTAAGGTGGGAAGGAATAGGTCGAGACTAAAAAAAAAAAAAAGAGAGAGAAACATGAAAAATTATTAACAGACCAATGTTATTCTCAGAAGAGCTCACAGGCTGTGCAGGAGCATCCATTTATTTCAACTGAACTTATTTCAATAAAAAGAGGAAATGGAAATTGCAAAGATGAGAAATGAAAGCTAGTTAGAGGTTAAAGCTATCGCTGCTACACAGATCCATCACTCATTCCCATAGCTCCATTGTCACAAATAGTCAGTCTGGGCCATTAAGCTGGAGTTTGAATAGGCAGTGACAAAATGCTGACTGGGTTTTGTAAATAAAAGAAGTGCTTTAATTCTCTCGTAACATATGACAATGCACAACAAAACAAAATCAAGTGACGAGGCTGAAACATAGTTGGAAAAACTGACAGACACTCAGACCATGTTGAACAATTTTAATATGAAATATGAATATTTGCAGTCAAAGTTGGGACACAATTGGTAGGATTCAAATCCTCTAAAAATACTTTTTTTAGTATATGTGCTGCTGAAGCGAGCACTAAAAATACTTTGTTTAAATACAAACTAAAACGTCAGTTCTGGAATGATTTCAATATAATAAAAGTTTGATGTTTTGATATGAGCTGTATGTGTACCTACATGTTTTATTTATAAAATAGGAGTTAATATTATTAACTTAATGGATACATGTTGGAAATCCGTCTTCTATGTAGCCCACATTGAAATTAATTAACCCACCCAACTAAGCTCATAATTAACTTCAAATTGTTTGCAATTCTCTGTATCATTTGTGATAATCAGAAAAGTTTTCCATTTTCTTTTCCCATAATTACATGCAAAATCATCTAACTGAAAGATGAAGTGCTTAATGATACTGAACAGTTTTTTAATGAAGATAAGCAAATGATAGATAAGAAATAACATGACAATTAAGCCAGATAAGATAGCAAAATATGAAATTACAAAATAAAAAATGTCCTTTGGGAAGCTAGCCTATATAGTAACATGCCACCTTAGAGTTTTCAAAGCCTGAGTCTCAAATATGTATGGATGCCATTTATTAGAAGCCTCTAACGTAATAGAGACCTTCTAATTTTTTTAAGTGAATAGGAGCATGCCTTTATGCTACTTGATTCACTTTTGCTAACTCTAGCATGTAAAATGTGCTTTAGCAAATTGAACCACAGGGTTTATATCTCAGTACTGAAGAACAGCTAAATTCAGACCATGAGGGCTTTCACAGGTATTCCTCAGTGGAATTTGTATATTGTATAACAAGACCAGGCTCTGACCTTGCTTGAACTAGGAAACAATTTCTGTAGCTGCCTCAGCCGATCTCCTCATGCTTCCACCTCTAAAGTAATCTCTGTAGACAAAAGGTAGGAAAGGTACAGGGTACTGTCTCCATTGCTAACCCCACGAGATGCCTGGAAGGATGCCTAGACAACCTTGACAATAAAGCATTAAGATACTGGAAATGCTATTTTTGCAAAAGAAAGAAAAGAGAGAGGCCCTTGAAGTGGCAGGTAAATGCAGTGGCATCATTTTGAGAAGGAAATTAGAAAGCCAGGAGTGTGTGCTGGGAACAGAGAGGAGGATCAAATCAGATAAATAATTGAAAATTTAAAAAAAGTAAATGGCCATAAAGATGTAAATATAATTTCAAAATTCATATGGTTTCTTCATTTCATTCTGTACTTCCCTGAGTATGGATAAGATAATCTAGCTCAGAACCAAAAATATATTAAGCCACAAAATCAGTGTCTCGTGAAAGGGCAAAGCTTTGGCCACAGCTCAGCTCAAAATTATAATCTAAACCACATGGGAATTAGGTACACAGTGCTGTTTTTCCCAATTGAATTATGTTTGGAGGCAAAGGTGTTATAGAAAAAATGAGAATAAGAACATTCCATAATGAAAAAAGAAAAAATTATTTGATTGTAGCTAACATTATTCAAATAGAAGTGACAGTTCACATCATTATAAACTATATTATTAGACCTTTCATCTGGTTCTGGGGACTGAATTAACACAATCTAAATAAAACAACAGCAGCCTCTCTTTTCTTGATCCAATTATTGATAGTCACATGAAATTCAGAGAGATGTATTCCTGCTCTTCATTATCTTTATTTTTCTCCATCAGGTATTTCCATTCAAAATTAGGAATATATAAAGCTATAGAACTTTATTAAGCTGATTCAATTAAAGTAATAAACACACACCTTCTTAAATGCATAAAAGTCTGTTGAACAGGAGAATAAAAGGTAAAATATCCCTGTAATTAAAATTAGCATTTTATTTCAATTAAAACAATTTTTTTTAAAAACAAAATGGGAAATAACTTTCACTAGAACAGTAAAAGTTGTTAGGCATGATAATTTATATGATTTCTTTTTCAAAGAAAATGATAGGGAGAGTTGAGTCTTTTCCAGATATAGGAAATTGATCTTCTCAGAAACTAGAATAATGCCCTGGCTGAGGAGGGCTAGATCACTTTTAAGGTCACTGGATAGCCTAATGTTTCAATATTTTGGGGAAAAAAAATCAACTTAAGATAAAGGAATCATGTAATCTTTTCTAGTAAGTGGGAAAAAAATAAGTAGAAGCAAAGATATGTGATAGACATTGCCAGTAGTTAAATAGTATAATTTTGAAAATAGAGTTGTTCTGAGTTTATGCTAGAATTATAACTTGAAAACTGTAAACAGCCACAGAAATCATTCAGTACAAGTTTCTTCACTAAAGTTTGAAGAAACTGAAACCCAGAGAAGTTAAGTGATTTGACCAGATACAGAACCCAGATTTCATGTCTCCCAATTCTCAACCCTTCTACTCTCTAAATTCTGTTCTATACTTAGTACTTTTACCTAATTTATCATTAATATAAAATATTATAGAAAAAATCTTTACACACACACCCTGTTACGCTCAACTAAACAATAAGCAGACCAAAGCTAACCCTTTACAAGTATGTATTACAATTCAGACATGCTGATTGGAAAGAAAGGCAGAATGAATAAGTCTATGTTACAGTTTAAGAAATAGGTATTTTTCAAAGAACTTACTATATCTTAAGTATATAATGAAATATGTACTTCTAAGTAGAAAATGGGTACCATCCTAATTTAATTTTTAGATAAATATTAATAATACCTAACTCATTCTGAGTGTTAAGATGGCCAGGCATTAAAACAAGCAGCTTAGATTCATTATCTAATTTTGTTTTCCAAATAACCCTTGAGAAAAGTACTTCTAATATTCATATTTTAGATGAAAAATAAATTGAAGTTCTGAGAGATTATATAACTTGCCCAAGATCACACAGCTATGTACGTGGAAACACCTGGATTTATATCTAAGACTGATGATAAATTGGGAATAATTCCTAGTAAAGAATTATTCTCAGTTCACAACTAAAGTCTCAGTAAGCTTAAACAAAGCTAGAGACCTTAAATACTACACACTCCTACAGCGGAATCCATTTACAGCTAACCCTATTTTGCATTTAAGCAAAGAATATATTAGGATCTCACCAAAATCCTCCTCTTAAAGGGACTGAGAATCTCCTAATATATTTTGCTATTGATTCTTTAGAACCCTTCTTCATTAATAGCACAAAAATAAATGTAACTTAGCTCAGTTCTTCATATGTTCTAAATGGATGCAATATAAATTCATAAGAATTTCATGTTGGAGAAACCAGGAGCGCCAAGAAATAACTGTATATGAAACATAAGAAAAGCTTAGTCTCATGCCCAAAATGAGAACGAGGAGCCAGGCAGAGTTCTTGCTTTCCTGTGAAGCAATCTGTTAAAAATCCCCTTGGTTCTAATACTGAGGAGCCAATAATGAATGCCAAAGCTCTTCACTACACACAGAGGTCCGTTATACTGTGCCTGGCTCTAAGATACTAAAAATGAAAGTCTTTTGTTTATTGTTCCTCCATAATTTGGCTTTTATCTATTTCACAGCTCAGGAGTACTTAAGCCAAGATAGTGAGAAGGAAATTAATCAATTTTGCTCCTTATCAAAGCAATGTTATCATAGAGGAATTTAAAACTATTTAGTGTGAGTTTTGAGAACCATCTTCATCAGAACTCTCCTTTCCTTCGCCACATTTGATAGCACAGAGCTTATTCTAATATTGCTGCACTAGGGTCTTCCCAGCAGGTAATTAGCAAAGTGTATTAAGGGCTCTCATCATGGATTCCACGAGGGACAAATGCTGAAAATTCCCTCTTACATCACTAAGAGTGGCCAGAGAACACAAAAGCCTCCATGTAATAATCTGAGAATATTTTGACCAAAAAACCCTCAAATACATAGAATTCAATAGATAATTTATGAAAAACAACACTTCTGGTTGAATTTAGTTCAGTAAATACACTATTTGGTATATATCTTATAAGATTTAAAAATAATGATTCAAAGATGTATATAATCATACACACTACATGATCTATACCTAGAGTGAGATTTGTTACTTACTTCTTACCCTGGAGATGAGACAGTGTGAATCACCTTCACTAATTACCTCTTCGTAATTAGCTGTCATCCTCAACTGGGATGACTTGATCTTTCCCTAGCACTGTTCTTATTGTAATAATTATCTATGACCAAATCAGTGGTGGTCATTTCATTAAACAGATGGCTAAACTGTCGCATGGAACTTTTGGAGTTGAAAAAGCCACATTTTAATTGGGGACTTAAGATGTGATTGCTGTTGGCACAACATAAAGGTGCCTTTCCTTATATATACATGTAAAACCACCACATCAACAAACTATTCCATTTTTTGGTCATAAAATATAAACTAAACAATGTTAGAGTCCTCTGAACTTCTGCCATACATTTAGGATGCTCCAGTTTTGTTTTGTTTTTTTACAATTTTAGAAAAGTAACAAGAAATCATGACTGTAAGACTCTATTCATGGGTTAATAGTACTTATTAGTGGCAAGGCTTGCTAGAATCGAGGGTGCGAGCATTACCAGATCAAGTATTAAATGAGGTCAGATTGGGAGCAACTGCACATCCACCCAAGATTCTATATAGAATGAGCTCTTTCAAAATAACCAAAGCAAATGATTCAGTAGTCAGTTTAGATAGAGCCCTACACTAAGGTTATTTTTCCTAATCTTGTTACTTCATAAAATACATAATTTTAAAATTCTGCAGCTTAGATGAAATGCATATTCTATCTCCCCCAAATGGTATATCTATACCTAAAGGGATAATTGTTATAGGCTGTGTAGTAAATTGTAGCCCTTATGGGATCCTTTCTACTAACCAAGTAGCTTCATTTGTATACATCAGTGGAATAAATAGTCTAGCAATGAACTGTTAGACTATTAGGATATTATTATGAGATCAGCTACTTGTAATCAGTCTGTCCACTTTTGCTATACACTCCCCTCGAACCTCACTCATCCTGCCAGATATCATTATTTCTATTTTTACAAATGGCAGAACTAAGGTTCATTCAGTAAGTTCTGAAGAGGCAATATAGTCTCCATCTCATGAGATAATTGTTACAATTCCATGATGAGGTAATGTACATAAAGTCACTGATATCTTCACTTATCTATTCAACAACTGTATTTAATGAGCACGTTCTATATGTTGGGAACTGTGTCAAGTTCAAATATATAAACAGTATCAATACTCTCTATACTATCATAGTTTACAAGCTAATACATGCCTAGCATGTAGGGTGTAATATACATGCAATAAAGTATGTTAATTATAGACTCACAATATTTTATCACAATTCTGTAATGTTCATGTTGTTAAACTGAAAGTTTTTTTGATAAATTTGGGGAAATTTGGCAGAAAAAATTGACATGAGAATACCTATAATCTTTCTTTTTCCTACTTTCTGTGAATATCCATATCTTTTATGGCAGAAATACTTATATATTTGTCTGTGAGAGGCTTTCCCAGACCCTGTTGTGAGTGCTATGCAATAAGTAGAATATATACTGTGTCACATGCCCCAAATTTGAAAAGTTCTGAATTCTGGACCACATATGATCCAAGGTTTCAGATAAGGTTTGTGGATATGGACTAAAATCATAGTTTAGTTGTTCTTCCCTCATCCTATATGGTTTTGGTAGAAAAAATGACAAAGATTCTCAGTGACCTGACCCTTGCCATGACCTAGGTGTGGGTGTGGACAATCATGAGAGCTCATCCCTTTGTTCTCAGTGGCTGATCTAAGGATGGATATATGATCCAAATAGGAGCAAAGTCCTTTCATGGGAAGGGGGATCTGGAGCTGGAAGACAGTTCTTGGACTCTATGTTTTAAGAAGAGAGGCTGAGAGCTGCTGATGGCAGCATTTTATAACAGGTAGCAAGGACCTGTCTGAGAAGTAAGCTAACTAACACACAAGAGAAGCATATAGTTAAGAAACAGGAGAGCAGAGAAGCCCTGACATCTGACCCCATGGATCCAGCTATGTGTGAATCCTTGAACTTCCCAGTTTCTTGAGAAAATTCTCCGGACCTATTTGAAAGGAGATTGAAAAAGTGTTTTCAATAAAAATGCTAATTAACCTTCATCCAAGCTTTGATAATAATTATGAGTTAATGGTATGCACTTTGGCCTTAATTTTAGAGCATTATTGGCCTTTAATAATGATCTCTCACAAATACATGAGGACTTAATGTCTTGTATTTAATACTCAGAAGCCCAGTTTGGCTAATCCCATCTGAAAATATCTTTGATCAAGACAAGAAAAACTAAATTATCAACTGAAATGACATATTATCATTTTTAACAAAGTGACTACTTATTTAAATCTCCACTAGGAAACATCTTTTAATCTTGAAAATAAGTGACTAGATATGCTTATGATTATTGTCAGTAATGGTCTCTTTGCCCCAATAGCTTATTTGGGAAAACCAATACGGTACACAAATTCTACCCATTCAGTTAATATCACTACCTATTCACACAAACTGCCAAATAGATGAAAATATTTTAAAAACAGTATTTAAAGAGTTAACAAGAGTTAAAATTAAATGCAATGTAACTTTTCTCTTTAGGGAGATTTTTTTTTCCCTATTAGATTTTCAGTTAGCAGTCACTTTTAAAATTGAAACGCCAAATGCTGAATACTGTGAAACACATAGCACACAATAAAAATTAGCTTATCTCCCAGCTAATTTCTACCACAAAGTAACACATTAGTAAATGTCCATTCATTCATTCGTCTTTCATTCGACAACGTCAATTCAGTTGAATTGAACATATATTGAGCTGCTTTCATGAGCAATTAATCGCACTCTATATAAAACACTGTAGGTGATAGGGACATGAACAAGGTAAGCAGCATAGTACTTGAGGAACAGAACTTCCTGTGAGGGAGCTAAGGCCCATATATAAATAACAGCAATAAAAGACAGGATAAAACTACATAAGAGTACCACAAAGTACAATTTGCACACAGAAGAGAGAGAGATTTAAGGCTGCTTTTAGCGAGAAGTGAGGACTAAATGGATAAAGACATATTTGATTTAGTCCTCCAACTAGTTCCAGAGATTGAGACAGTGAGGGTTTTCCAATAAAGGGAGCCATGGAATGCAATTCCAAATTAGATTGCATTTTATCATGTTCCTCAGATACTGGGTACTAGGCTAGGTAGGACTTTTTACATTTGTTATTTCAAGTGACATGTACGAAACAAATGCTATTTGTTTCCATTTTTCCCAGGAGGAAACTGAAGCTCAGGGATACGGGGTCTACGAGTAACGACTGGTAAAGCAGGTCTAAGAACCAAGATCCACGGACTGTGAATTCAGGGCGTTTTTCTTCAGATTTTCTCAGCAATGCTGCTAATTTCCCATTGTTTCCCTCAGGGCTCAGCTTCCCTCTGCTTGGAGGATGTTTCAGCTCTTCCACAGCCAGCCTGTGAGTGGTAACATTGGTCACTGTCTTACTCTGGAAGCAGAGGTTAGCTGGGCATTGATTTGTTAATTAAAAGTAGTTTCTCTAAAAAAAAAAAAAAAAAAGACTATTTCTCCTTTAGTCCTTTGTAGACAGTTTTCTGGTATCTATTTTGAGGAAAGAGGTGTGTTCATTCAGTTTTCTGTTTTAAGATAGCCTCGTTTCTTCATAGCGACATTTAAGAATTTCTTGGGTCTGCTGTGGTTTCGCTATGATGTATACAGATACAGATTTGTTTTTATTTACACTGCTCAGCACTGGTCTATTTCTCCGTTCTTAGGATTCAATGGTCTACTCAATTCTAAAAAACTCTCCCTTCGCATCTGTTTGAATGTTGTCCTTACTCTAATTTCTCTTTTGGAATGCCTTTTAGATCTATCTTTATCATTCTATTTTCCATCTTCACTTCTTTTTTCCTATTTCTCTTTTTCTTTCTAGAAGTAATTTCTGTAGTTCAATGTTCCAGATTATTGATTTTTCTCTTTGGCTGAATCTTATCTGCTATTTAACCCATCCAGGAAGGTTTTAATTTTAATGCTTATAATGCCTGCCGTTTTATTTCTCAAAGTTGTAACTGGATGTTTCTAATTCTCCTTTCACAGGGCAGTAACTCTTCCCGAGGCCCAGCTATTTATACAGTTTGCAGTTCGTGTTCCTCTCCGGTTACAAAATCCACATCTCTTGAATTTAAGTGTACATTTAGATGGCAACCCTGACCTGTTTTGGCCTACATTCAGTTTTTCTACCTTGCTAGTCTGTTACCCTATCAAATTAAGGGCTTATAACTCTGGCTATGAGTTTCCTATCAAGTTCAAGTTCATA
Organism: Leptonychotes weddellii; assembly: GCF_054177405.1. Lineage (NCBI taxonomy): Eukaryota > Metazoa > Chordata > Mammalia > Carnivora > Phocidae > Leptonychotes > Leptonychotes weddellii. The sequence goes on along the minus strand of NC_138381.1, from coordinate 35,240,091 downwards.
GCCTGAAAATTTCCTTTTCTCTCTTTTGCTCTTGGCTAGGTATTTAAAAAGTTGTTATATTCTACTCAGTATTTATGTATTTGTAGAGGGAAAGTGGGTGGGTGGGAGGGGTACTCCATGAGGCTTAAGTCAACGTTTTGCTAAAACTAAAAGATCCAGTGATAAGTAACTCTAACAACTATGTTGGCTATATTCTTTACACTCTAGTTACCTTTCAACCTTAATATATTTAATAAACAATACCCATGATCCCTGAGTCAGGAGCAATCCGTGGACCACAAGAGCACACACTGAGAACAGTACCAGAAGTCCCATGTGATGGCTTTAGGTGGTAAATGAAATAACTGAGTGTATTAGAAGAAAGGGTAGAAAGAGGCCAGATCATATGCTAAATATTTCATATGCATTATCACATACAATACCCCAATAGCCCACTCCTTTAGAAAAGTGGAGATTCAGAAACATCACACAAAGTTGTACAGGGATTGAACTAAGCCAGGAATTGAATCTAGGTCTCTCAGTTTCAAAAGGCCATGCTCTATTATTGTAAGAAACTTAGAATTTGTTCTGAGATGGCAAAAGTTTGACATCATCAAAGCCAGAATCGAGGAAGACTACTCCAGGAGCAAAGGAAGATTTCTCATAAAGCCAATGAAGTTTAGACACCAGGGTCCCTCACCAGAGTTTCTGGGTATTGTCAGCATTCTGGGTAGGGAGGGAAAGCCAAGTGAAAATCAGGAAGTATTTATATGTAAGTGTGTCCGAAAATTGTCTCAAGAGATGTCAGAGGAAAAGGGTTTGAATCTTCATGACTTCTGTTTTTGAAATTTTTTGTGTATGGTATCTTTTCTAAGTAGAAATAAATATTCATCCTCTACTTAATTTTTTGCTCAACATTTTGTATTACTTTTCTTTTAATGAAAGGCACAACTTTTATAACTTTCAGGCACAAATCCTAGTTCTGTCTCTGCCTAGGAATAGAGGGTAGGGAGGGAGAATAAGATGAAAATAGAGGTGAGTTATGAGTCTGTCAGTGTATACGTATGAGGTATGAAAGGCTAGAACTAAAATGGTAGCCGATAAAAGTCAAAATTATTCGACTGATTCAGGAATCATAGCAAAGAAAGAAATTCAGTGAGTGGTAAGATGCAAGCCATAAGTGTACGAAAGAGTCCAGTCTCATTCCAGGTTTATGAGCACTGCTGTAAAAATGACAATTAGTGGCACTATTACCAGAAAGAGGCAAGTCAAGAGGAATTTACTGGTGGTTTGGTAGATGAGGTGAAAGGCCAGTGGAGAAGATGAATGATGAAGAATACAATGAGTTCCTTGCAGATAGAATACATTTGCCAGCATCTGGCTGACATTTGGAATGAAACACAAAAGCTCTGCAGATGACTGGGATTCAACGTTGAGAGTTGCTTACACAGAACAGACCTCTTCAGTTGCAGATAGGGGAAGACGCTGTACATGGCCAAGCCCAGGATATCTTAGCAAGTGGCTCAAAAGCAAGAAAAAGTAAATAAGGAGGGAGAGTAACAAGAGCCTCAAGAAAATGGGGGTGATTTCATTGAGGATGCAATGTTTGGGTCTGGTACAAAGGCAGTCATGTGATCTTTTAAAGAACCAATTCAAAAGGGTCGTGAGAACCAGAGTCTGGATGTGAGGGACCACTGGGGGAGTTGGTGGTGATCTGTGAGTATAAAATAATCTTTCAGGAATCTGGCAAAGAAGGATGGTCTCAACTGAAGAAGAAGAGACACCAGAAGAAATATTTTCTTGGAGTCTGGGGACCTTTTTTTTTTTTTTTTTTAAAGTCAGAAGAGAAGTTTCCCTCTCAATGAAAAGGGAATATGAGCACTGGGATGGTTGATGAAGCAACATCCTGAAGGAGGCTAAATGATGGGGGAACAGAGGCTTCGGGCTCATCCAGGGGCAAATACAATGAGGGCATTTCCTCTGCAAAGACAGTGGCAGATATTTGAAAAATTTTAGATGACTGTCAAAGTTTTTAATATTGCTTGTGCAGACTCTTTGATAACTAAGACTAAGGTACATCCATGTTAACAATGGCCAAAGTGAAATAGAGATGCAGATCTTGAAACTGAGAAAGTAAAAGAATTGTGAATTCAAAAGGTCAGATAGCAAAATTATTAAGGAGAATATTAGAGGATGTAATTAAAAAGAAATACTATGAATAAAGAACTCAGAAGATGGCATGTAAAGTATCCCGGAGGATGGTAGATGACATTTATAAAAAAAACAGACCAAAAGTTGGCACAAGTAACAGGTGGGGAATTCAAACAAAATGTGTTTGCTAATTAGCATCAATTAAGTTAATTGGTCACAAAAGACAGAAACCTACACAGTTGTGCGAATAATAATGTGAATAATGGCTGCACAGGTTATTATAGTTTTTAATCATGACCTTGTATGAAGGGATGGTTATATCTCTAATCAAAGTTTTAAAGAAGCACTTTAATTCATTTTTTATAATATCTCCATTTGCTAAAGAATGAATAGCAAGTGTCACTGTAGCTTTTGCAATGCTCATTATCAGAGAAGCTTTAAATTGAAAAACAATTCCGATCTCTCTACTTTCATCTGCATTAGACAACTCGAGGCAAATGATTTAATTAGTGAAATTCCCTAAAAAAATGTACTATTTCCTAAACATTACTTCTTTTCTGATGAAAGAGTCATAAGCTCAGAAGACCAGTATCAAAATAGCTGAGGAGGGCACTATAGGATGTATTTAAAAAGAAATACTATAATAAAGAACTTCGATTATGGTATTAAAATATGGTGTTTCCATAATTAGATTTAATTTTTTTAAATTTATATCTCATTTTCCCCTAAAATAGATATCAGAGCCACCAAAGAAATATACGCTATGATCAATTAAAAAAATATAACTAGGACTTCAGATAAACTTTGGCTCTGAACTTGCTGGCAGTGGGCACAAAAGTAAACAAATTTAGTTGCATTGTTCTAGTAAAGAGAAAACAAAAAACATTCTATTTCCATAGGAGAAGCACTTTTTTTCTTGTATGACATTCTAAAAGAAGTTTCTGAAATAAGGTAATATACTATGGACATTTAGTAGCCTCATGGACAACATCCTTAACAAAATATAAAAATGTCATAGACCTATTTCTTCAAACATAGTTAATCACATGATATTTAAAAAGTAAGTAAACAAGTAATTTTCAAGACGCTAAATTTATTGAATTCAAATATCTAGGCTACCTGATCTATCTTGGTAGAGTGGCACAATTTGAGATACAGTAGGAATTATGGGCTGCAAGTGTCTTACAATGGCTCCCCGAAATACGAGTTTTATAAAAAATACAGGTAAACATGTGCAGCATGGTGAAACAGTCTCTAACAATATAAGCTCAGAACACAAAAAGAGAAATCACATCACATAACACAGACTATACTTAGGCATGGACCAATCCCACCTTGTTCATAAAGTTTTGCTTTTATGATCTTATCTGTTATACATGCTCTTTAAGATCAGAACATCTTGAAGAAACACTTTTTTTTTTCTAGAACAATCAACAGATATTCTTTAGAAAACTAGTTAAGTAATTTGAGAGTCAAAGCTGCACAAGTGAATCAGTAACAATTGGATATATTTGTCAAAGGATTAATTTAATGGCTGCTTAACTCATTCACTGGGTTCTAAAAATTTAATGAAAATTAAAACCGTACTCTGGATCAAACTTATGAGATTTTTCATAAAACATGACCTTTGATATTCAACACTGAGGATTTTATGATTTGAAAGGATTGGTAGCAGTGAGTTGGTGAAAGTGTACGAAAAGAATATAGAATATAGAATAATATAGTTATAGTTATATAAATATAGTAATACAGTTATTGTACTTAGCCCATTACAGAGACTATTTGGAGTGATGGCATGAAATTTTGGCTACTTAGGCAATCAAGATCTGTGGGCTCTTGATAATTCTAGTGAAATAAAAAAATGCTTAAACATCTACTCTAATATTTGTATACATTCAGTGAAGTCAATTAAAAGTATTTATGTTGACATGTAAATTCTTAAGGGATAATTATTATTAACCATGCATATATTTTGTCTTAATGACAGTGGGAAATTAATAAAAGTGAATGCCAACATTCTCAACTAATATATGTTGTGATGACCCACTTCTATGGGATTACCTCTTTGAATTTCTTAAAGTCAACACGAAACATAATTCAGTATTTTGTGTTTCACTCTACTTAAAGAGTCTTCTGGTTTAGACACCCCAAATAACTGGAAGAGATAAGCTTGTTGAAAGCCACTTTCATTTTATAAGATGGAATCTCCTACCAAATAATTCTACACTTATCCTAACCTATAATGGGGCACCTGGGTGGCTCAGTCAGTTAAGCATCTGCCTTTGGCTCAGGTCATGACCTCAGGGTCCTGGGATGGAGCCCTACATCCGGCTCTTTGTTCAATGGAAAGCCTGCTTCTCCTTCTGCCTCCCTCTTCCCCCTGCTTATGCTGTCAAATAAATAAATAAAAATTTAAAAACCCCAAATAATCCTACACTTAACAATTTCATTTTACAAATATAGTAAAAAATTCTTATTTCGACTTGTTGACCTGTTAAGTATTGCAGAATAATTTGTATGTAAAAACAACTACATGCTTAAAATGAGACTTTTTCTCCATGTCTACCTACATAAAACACAATAGAACAAAGGTTTTTTATTTAATGCTGTTTCAATTAAAAAAAACAACTATGGATATTACTTTATATCAAATTTTTAAAAGTGAGGGAAAAATATTCACATACAATATTTAGTTGTAATTACTATCTGCCCTAGTCATACATTTTCCTATCTGTTCTAGATAAGGATAAGTATTCAAAATGACACATAATCTTCCCCATGCCCCATGACAGTGAAGTAATACATTAAAAAAAAAAATCAAGATTCCAAGTGTCAACTGAATGGTAGATTTGTTATTTTAGAACATTCCTGTGTATAAAAAAAGCCCTAACCTATGATAAAAATTTTCATTCATGTTGTTCACTTAACATTTAATTATATTAGGCCTTATATTATTACTTAGGTATTTCACTTCCCACAACTTGTCACCTCAATGAATCGTAATATCAGGGAACATGTTATATTTCCTAAATAACTGGTTAGAAATCTCTAATATTTCTGCTTATTACTTTGTATAATGGTATGTACATTACTGAATAAATGAATAAATAAAAAATAAAAGTTAATTAAAATAGCATTTCTTTACAGTATATTTCTTTGTGATTAGTTTGTAAAACTCCTTAACTTTGAATTAGTCAATTTTTGTTCTTCTCTATGCATAGCACAGGGTATACAACAAATAGATGCCCATATTGAAGTAAATAAATACAAGCAATAGAAAAACCTGTGAAAGTTTCAAATATGCCTTAGAGAAATTAAGAATTCTACATGACGATAATTTTTCTCATAAAGAATAATTAATGGAAAATAAGAAATTTTACCAAAAAATCTCCGAATAAATATCTCCAAAAATAGAAATGCCAGATGCTGGTAAAATAAAAACCTTGGTATAGGATATCATCTTTATTGTTACTGAAAAAGAAAAGTAAATATTGTACATTGTATTCTGAATGAGACATATTTAGGTTCTATCGCAATTTTACATCAGCTGCTGAGTGTTCTGAGCCAAATGCCAGTGCTAGGACTCTAGGCTTTTATACCTGTTTAGATACCCTTTCTCTCTGTCATCTCTCTTCTATTGAGTAGGTAATAATAATTTTTAAATAATTCAGTAATGGGAGAAATAGCTTTATTTTCTTTAAGCAAACTCTCCTCTCTTATACCTCTACTGTCATAATTTAGTTTGATCAGGCACAGAAATGCCATTTTGATTTTAAAATGACTTATGCACTACCAACTCTGACTTCAATATAGTTATTATTCTGAGAAGTAAATAAGTACTTAAATGGAGTATTCTGTGATTGTTTAATACAAACAGTTTGGGAAGCTTTTATCAGATGATAGATTGAATAATATTTGAAAATATTGTCACAGTTAAGATATATTGAGTGGTTACTATGTGTCAGAAATGGTTTGCAGAACTTTACAAGTGACAACTTATGTAATTCTCACAACTTTATGAATTAGGAGTTAACACCTCTAGAAGAGGCATCTGAGTCCAGGTCGCTGAAGTAACGTGCCACACAGTTAGGACGTGGTGGATCCAGAACCCCAAACCAGGCTCTCTGGGGACTGAGCCTTGTGCTTGGTACTATCTAGGCAGACTGCCTCTCTATAAAGTCATACTGTTTTAAAGAATGTCAAAGGGGGGGCACCTGAGTGGCTCAAAGGCCTAAGCATCAGACTCTTGATTTAGGCTCAGGTCATGATCTCAGGGTCATCAGATTGAGCCCCTTGTTGGGCTCCGCACTGGGTGTGGAGCCTACTTAAGATTCTCTCTCTCCTTCTCCCTCCGCCCCTCCCCCCAGCACATGCTCTCTCTCTCTCAAAAAGAAAAAAATATTGAAGGTATTTTTAGAAGCCAGTGAAGAAGCATTGATAGTAGATAGTGGATTTATTGCTTTTGTCATTTCATTTAAATCTAAGAACCTATTTCTCCTATATGACATCTCTGAAACCTCTCCTAGCTTCACCAACACTACTCCATTACAACTAATACATGACAGGCACTGATCACGAACCAGCAGTCTTGGCTTCGATGGAGCCAAGAAAGGAAAAAAAAAAAAAAAGGCTTCAGAAAATTTCTAATACATTTCTGCTCCCATACATAAAAAAACAAAAATAAAAAAAAATACATTGTAAACATATACACTAGTTCTAGGAATAGCAATTAGTGCAAGGTGAAATAAAGTTGGAAAACCACTGATATCTGATTTCCACCCATAAATAACTAATGTCAACATAATCTCATCCATCTGTAAAGCCTAGATGAATAGAAAAGCTCATGTTACCATCCACAAGCACACAAATACACTGAGTACAACAAAGCCTTCTTTTTCACATGAGGATTTTCATTCCCTGATCTTTACTCTCAAGGCTTGCTACTTATTAACCACTGGTATGAAAACAGTATTATTTAGGTGGATCCATCCATTTCCTTTGGTTCCAGAGAAAGCCATTCTCATATACCATCTAAAGCAACAACCTGTGCTTCAGTTGAAGACTTGGTTAACCTTCTATCTGCTTCAGTAGTGACAGAAAACAAACACGAATGAGATGCTGGTTCTCATTGGTTTTTAACTCAGATCCCCCTCATTTCCTGTGACATGGTACCATGTGTGCCTGGGAGTGTTGGTCTCACCAGGTATTCCTCATTGAATAACAAAGGGGATAAATACTTCAGGAAGATGAAAAGGAGAAGGGGAAAAAAACAAACAAGCAAACAAAAACCCCTTGGACCTGACATTATGGAAAAAATAAAAAAGACACTAAGATGAAAAAAAAAATAGTGTCATGGTTTACATGTGGGATTTTGATGGAATCTAGGGCTGTGTTTTAATTCAAAACTCACCATCTCAAAACCACTTCTTTTCATCCGCCTGCAGGACTTGAGGTAAGTACGTATACGTTTTCTGGCACGCTCTTGATACTCAGGGAATTGTCGCCTGCATGAGTCAATGATAGCCTGGATCTTTTCTTTGGGCTGCTTAGAGATTGGGACCATTCGGTCCAAGTTTTCATCTACAAACAGCCTGACAAACATCTGTTGGCAAGAGGGAGACAGAGGAGAAGGGTTTGGAGGACTGCTCTCTGCTGTTCCTAGCTTCCTGTCTTGATTACCGATAGGAAAATACTCTTTTCTGCTTTATGCACTGAAGAACTTTGCAATGGAAAGCCAGAAATTTTAAGCAAACACCCTTTAAAGGCTTTCTAAATGACTGGATAAAAAAATAGAGAGAAAAAAGAGAGAGAGGCAGACAGACAGACAGACAGACAGAAAAGTATAGACTATCGTGTAGGAAAAAAAATCAGGAAATAACAGTAGACTGTGACAATTAAGCACCCCATCAAATTCTCCATTAATGATAAATGCGACTGCTACATTGTTATGCTGCACAGTGCACTAATCTCTGAAAACAATGGACTCTTTTGTCATGCATAATTAGGTAAGCCGGGAAGGCAAGAGAAATAACTGAAGACAGGCATACTCTTCCGAGGAAGAAGCGGAGGCCCCCTCATCCACTAGGTAAACATGCATACTCACACAACACAAATCCAGTTTTCAGCTCACATTTGGCTTTAAAATTCTAAACAAAACACAGCAATTCTGGTGTCTGGTTGGCAAAGAGTGTTTCATGTACTTTTTAAATCCTTCTGTAAATTAAACAGACATGTCTCTAGAAGATCCACATTTACCAGCAAGCAACAACATGAAAGTGAAGTGGTAAAAAGTAAGCCACACAGGGAGGGTGGCCGGACTCACATTAAAAGCTTTCAGCCGCTCGGCCTCAACGCCATCTGTCTCGTTCACTTTTTCAGAATCGTCGTGGTCATCGTGGTCATCTTCATCCTCATCTCCCCTGTTTAGAGACAGGTCCTCGGCACCTCGGTCTACACTCTCATTTTTGCCAGAATCGTAGCTTGAGTAGCTATGTGCAGGAGACTGAAAAGAAAGGGGCAAATTGCTGTTTTTAAATTCATCGCAGAGCATATGAATTTTGTTTTTAATTTCAATGGTTTCTCAAAAATCTTGCTGAAAGAAGTTAATCCCAGAGTTGTGGCTATTTTAATTTGAAGCAAAATTAATGAAGTTCAGATGAAAAATTCATCTCCTCAGTCACACCAGTTATATTACAAGTGCTCAATAGCTGCATGGAACATTTCTATCACTGCAGAAAGTTCTACTGGATTTAGCTTTTTGAGAGCAAAGATAGTTTCCACTCAATATACATACTTAAAAAAAAAAAAAAAAGAAAAATCAACCTGTAATCACCTTTGCGAGAGAATTATTGAATCACATATTCTTAGAAACAGAAATGACCTCAGAGGTTAGTCAATCTAATCGTATCAGTATTTTTTTAAACAGATAAGGAAACTGAGGGGAGGATATATTTAATTGATTTGCCCAACAAGGACTACACAAAATATTGATGCTAGGGGTGCTAATTATAAGACAAAGTCTTGAAAATCAGTTTTTAAATTGTCTGTGAGTCTTAGGATGGCACTGAATTTTGGTCTAGAAAAAAGGAACCAGGTTTCCTCTGAATCACGTTAAGCTTAATGCTTCCTAATGCTTAATGGAAGATGAATGCCAGCCGACACAGTTCTCACAAACTTCGATAACTGTGTTCAAGACTAACCATGGGTCCTGCAGTGGTATCTCCTACTTCTTTGTCCATACAGCACCTTTGCCTTTCAGAAACAGCCTCTGCTCCCCTAGGTGAGAGTGCCAATCCCTGGGCAGCAACCTTCTCTATTCCAGCTGTGCCCCAACTTTACCTCCGGGTAACTGAAATCAAGTTGAATCCAGCAAGGCTAAGCAGGATAGACTCCTAATAACATCATCTGAGATTATAGATTCAACTGTGCCTGAAATTAATCCGTCAGCTGTGTGATACTCTACCTCTTCTACACCCCATCCCCTTTCATTTTCTCTTTGCTTAAATCTTAAATAACAGTAGACTGTGTCTGGAGTGGTACAGAAATCAATCAGGGTAAGGCCAGATTAACAACCCAAATTTCACATATGAGAACTTAGATACATAGGTGACCTCAGTGAAATGGATAATATCTCTAAACAGCAGCAGCATCCTCAAATCAAAGAAGTAAAATGCTTTTGAAAGAACCTCACAACGGGAAATTTTAAATCAGCAGTGTTCAAAAATGCCTATGTGCGATAACATATGTGTAGTGTGTTGTAAGGGTCACGATAATATATTATTACTGCATAATCAGAGGAAGAATAATAAAAGTAGAATAGACATAAAAAATAAAGTTAAAATTTAAAAAGCAACATATTTTATATTACTGTAATATTATAGTATTTCAAATTATTAGGAAGGTAGATTTACCTTAAAAAATGTAAGGCAAATATTCCGTAGGTTTGAAAAATATATCATATATATATTTTTAATGACAATGTGCAACATTTTTAAAAATGTTACAATACACTGAATGCAAATATGCTGGGCTAATATATTCTTTCCACATGCCACGTGAAATACACAACCTAGCCATCTGCTATAAACAGAACCATTTGGAATGACATTGTTTTACACCTCTACTCCCTCTAGATAAAGAAGACCCAGTCTTACAGATCTGGGAATATTGAGAATCTAAATCCAAAACATAATCAATTTTTCCTTCTGTAATATAAACTGAAATTTGTATAACTCTGAATCCAGTTTCTCAGCTGCAGTGTCATTTCCTGCCTCTTTCACTGTTAAAAATACTATTAACTGGCTTTCAAGGCCAATCCAAGTAAATTCAATTTCCACCAAGATTCCCTCTTCTTTCTCAATCTCCTTCAATGTTTCTCTAAACTGTGAAGTCTTTTTTTTTTTTTTTTTAGAGATTTTATTTATTTATTTGACAGAGAGAGACACAGCGAGAGAGGGAACACAAGCAGGGGAAGCAGGAGAGGGAGAAACAGGCTTCCCGCGGAGCAGGGAGCCCGATGCGGGACTCGATCCCAGGACCCTGGGATCATGACTTGAGCTGAAGGCAGACGCTTAACGACTGAGCCACCCAGGCGCCCCTAAACTGTGAAGTCTTAATATACTATGACATTTGACACAGAATTAAACACTATCATTGTTCTCTACTTCTCATGTTAATTTGCATTTTCTTTCAAGCTAGACTGAGATAGGAATCAACACATGACCTCTACTTCTTCTCTCACAGCAACAAAGAAATGTTCTCTACAGAAATAGCATTTAAGACTGTCAGCAGTGTCCCATTTTCTACAAAATGATTTGGTCTTAAAAAATGGGGGATGAAGGGGCGCCTGGGTGGCTCAGTTGGTTAAGCGACTGCCTTCGGCTCAGGTCATGATCCTGGAGTCCCTGGATCGAGTCCCGCATCGGGCTCCCAGCTCAGCGAGGAGCCTGCTTCTCCCTCTAACCCTCCCCCTCTCATGTACTCTCTCTCATTCTTGCTCTCTAATAAATAAATCAGTCTTTAAAAAAAAATGGGGGATGAAGCCAAGTCACAGATCAGGAGAAAATATTTACAAAAGGCACCTCTGATAAAGGACTGTTAGCCAAAATACACAAAAGAACACTACAAACTAAATAAGAAAGCAAACAACCTGATTAAAATATGGGCCCCAAACCTTAAGAGATAACTCACCAAAAGAGATAAACAGATGGCAAATAGACTTTTCAAAGAAGCTCCACATCATATGTCATCAGGGAAATGCAAATTAAAACAACAATGAGATACGACTATACACCTATTAGAATGGCCAAAATCTGGAACATCAACATCAACATCAAATGCTGGTGAGGATGTGGAACAACAGGAACTCACTCACTGCTGATGGGAATGCAAAATGGTACAACCACTTTGGAAGACAGTTTGGCAGTTCCTTACAAAACTAAACATACTCTTACCATATGAACCAACAGTCATGCTCCTTGGTATTTATCCTAGGAGTTAAAAACTTATGTCTACACAAAAAAACTGCACGGGGATGTTTATAGCAGCTTTATTCAGAATTGCTAAAACAAATGCAATCAAGATGTGCTTCAGTATGTGAATGGATGCATAAACTGTGGTACATCCAGATCAGGGAATATTATTCAATACTAAAAAGAGATGAGCTAATTGAGACGTGAAGGAACACCAAATGCCTGTCACTAAGTGAAAGAATCCAATCTGAAAAGACTACATGTTGTATGATTTGAGCTACAAAACATTTTGGAAAAAGCAGAACCATGAACAGTTAAAAGATCATTGGTTGCCAGGGGTTGTGGGGGGTAGGGAAGGAATAAGTGGAGCACAGAGGATTTCTAGGGCCCTGAGACTACTCTATATGATACTATAATTGTACATACATGTCATTATATATTTGTACAAACCCATAGAATGTACAACACCATAACTCCTAATATAAACCATGGACTTTGGATGTTTATAGTTTGTCAATGTGGGTTCATCAGTTATAACAAACGTACCACTCTGGTAAGTGATGTTGATAATGAGGGACGCTATACACGCATAGGGCCCGGGGGTGTATGGAAATCTCTGCATCTTCTCAATTTTGTTGTGAACTTAAAACTGCTCTAAAAAATAAAGTCCTTTTTTTAGAAAATGGGGAATATGGGTATTGGGATGATAATCTAGAATCAAGTCATAAAAATTACTATAGTCTTTTAACATCCCACATAAAATATTGCAGTCTCTACACCATAAACCTACTTTACTTTATTAAGAACTTTGGATGACCATACTCTAAGAAGCCTTAATTTCAGGAGCAGTTATTTTCATATTCCAGATATAAATTGAAAAAATCCAAATTAAATCTTTTTCTTAAAGATTTTATTTATTTGACAGTGAGAGAGTGCACAAGCAGGGGGAGAGGCAGAGGGAGAGGGAGAAGCAGGCTCCCTAACAAGCAAAGAGTCTGATGCGTGCTTGCATCCCAGGACCCTGAGATCGTGACCTGAGCTGAAGGCAGATGCTTAACTGACTGAGCCACCCAGGTGCCCCCAGATCAAATCTTAAAAAAACCAAAATGTTAAGGAATCACCACTTAGGCCCTATAGAAGATGCAAACTTGCTTATTCTCATAACACACGTGTTAGTTCATGGGGCCAAAGGTATATCTTCGCCTTGATTACATATTCCATTTTTTCCTCTTGAGATAACCTGTGGCTCTCCTTAGCAAAGACTTCTTGAAAAATACATTTGCACTTCTATTTTCTCACGTTTTTACCACCCTAATAGAACTGCCAGCTCTGGACCTAGGAAACCTCACTTCCGCACCCTAGAAAGAAAGCTTAATCTGTTTGCTTACTCTGTGGTCAGAGCATAGAATGGCTCAGAGAGCAAGACCATCCATAGTGCTTGATAGGAGAACCAGCTGAGGCTAGAGGGGCAATTTGTGATATATACAGCCAAGGGAAATAAAAACAAACCTGTCATTTCTTTATCATGCCCTAAATAAGGTAAGACTCTCATGAATTGAGCGGCAGGCATCCATGCTTTCATAATAGCCTGTATGTAGCCCTGTCACAGCACTGATCATGAAATACTATACAAGTTAGCTTATATGTCCATCTTCCACACAGTCTAAGAGTTACTTGATGTTGGGGTCACTCAGAGACTATGCCTTTTCCACCCTTAAAAGCTTGCACAATGTCAAGCACATAGTGGGAATAAGGTAATAAATGTTTTCTGAATAAGTGATTGCTTACACGTTAGAGTTGTACAGAAGATAATTTGATTTAATTTTTAAATTGCAATTTAAAAATTTATTTGCCAGTTACTTCTTTTTTAATTGAGTTATAATTGACAAACAACATTATATTAGTTTCAGGTATATAATAATGATTTGATATTGTAGGAGTTCTTGTATATTTTGGATCATAACCTCTTATTGAATATAACATTTGCAAGTTATGTTCTCCTGTTCATTGGTTTCCTTCACTGTGCAAAAGCTTTTTAGTTTGAGGTAGTTCCATTTGTTTACTTTTGCTTTTGTTGCTTTCGCTTTTGATGTCAAATCCAAAAATCATCACCAACACAGACATCAAGGAAATTACCGCCTATATTTTCTTTTGGGGTTTCACTTCAAGTCTTTAAAACATTTTAAGTTCATTTCGGTACTTGGTGTTAGGTAGTAACTTAGTTTTATTCTTTTGCATGCAGCTGTCCAATTTTCCTAACATTGTTTATTGAAGACACTGTCATTCCCCATGGTCTATTCTTGGCTTTGTCATAAATTAGTTGACCATATAGGTGTGGGTTTATTTCTGGTCTTTCTGTTGTGTTCCACTGACCTATGTGTCTGTTTTTATGCCAATACTATATAGTTTTAATTAATATAGTTTCGTAATACATACTGAAATCAGGGAACATGATGCTTCCAGCTTTGTTTTTCTTTGTCAAGATTGCATTGGCTATTTAGGGTTTTTTGTGGGCCCATACAAATTTTAGGATTATTTGTCCTACTTCTATGAAAAATGCCATTGGAATTTTCATGTGTCTAAATAAATTTTATTTATTTGATAAGACTGCATTGAATCTCTAGATTACTTGGGATAGTAATATTATTTCTTCCAATCAATCAACATGGAATATCTTTCCATTTGTTTGTATCAGTTTTAATTTCTTTCGTCAATGTCTTACACTTTTCAGTGCATAGGTCTTTCACCTCCTTGGTTAAGCTCATTCCTAGGTAGTTTTTAATGAGATAGTTTTCTTCATTTCTCTGATAGTTATTATTAATGTATAGAAATAATTTTTTAATTGAAGTATAGTTGAAGCACAACAGATTTCTGTATATTGATTTGGTATTTTGTAACTTTACTGAATTCAGTCAGCTTTTAAAAATATATTACTGATTACTTAATATATTGGGCAATCTTAGAATCATTAAAAATATGAGCAGTCTAGAAGCAATGGTTTTCAAAGAGTGCTTGCTATATCAGCAGTAACTGCATCTCCTGGGAACTTATTATAAATACAAACTATTGGATCGCATCCAAGACCACCTGAGTCAGACACCTTGGGGCTAGACCCAGCAATCTACGTTTTCACATGCCCTCCAGGGTATTCTAATGCTCTCTCAAATTTGAAAAACACTAGCCCAGAGTTAACTTCCATTTACAAGAAATAAGGCAGAGAGAATAACAAGTTAAATGACACCAGAGAAAGCAAAGAGACAAACCCAAAATATGAGACATTATATAGGACAACTGACTTTGGTTCTTCAATAAGTGACACCAGAAAAACAAGTGACACATTAGAAGAGATTTAAGAGGTGTACAGACATATCTTTTTTTATGGAATTTTACAGATATTTGGGGTTGGTTTTTTGGGAGGGAGGGCAGTTCAAATTGAAGGTTTTGGCAACCCTGTGTCAAGCAACTCTATCAGCACCATTTTTCCAACAGCATTAAGCTCACTTTGTGTCTCTGTGTCACACTTGGTAATGCTTACACTATTTCAACTTTTTTCTTATTATAATTGTTATGGTGACTTGCGATCAGTGATCTCTGATGTTACTATTGTAATTGTTTTGGAGCATTGCAAACCATGCCCATAAAAGACAGTGAACTTGAGAAAGTGTTTGTGTTTTGACTGCTCCACTGACCAGCTGTTCCCCCATCTCTGTCCCTCTCCTCAGGCCTTCCTATTACCTAAGATAACAACAAAATTGAAATCAGGGCAATTAATAAACTTCTAATGGCCTCTAAATGTCAAGTGAGTCACATGTCTCTCACTTTAAATCAAAAGCTAGAAATGATTAAGCTTAGTGAGGAAAGCATATAAAAAATGGAGACAGGCCAAAAGTGAGGCCTCTTGTGCCACCAAATTGTGAATGCAAAGGAAAAGTTCTTGAAGGAAATTAAAAGTGCTATTCCAGGGAACACATGAATAATAAGAGAGTGAAACAATCATATTGCTGATATGGAGATAGTTTTAGTAGTCTGTAGAGAAGATCAAACCAGCCACAACTTTCTCTTAAGCCAAAGACTAATCCAGAGCAAGGCCCTAACTCTAAATAAAATTTATTTAGACACATGAAAATTCCAATGGCATTGACGCTAGCAGAGAGTGGTTTATGAGGTTTAAGGAAAGAAGCTGTCTCCCTAACATCAAAGTGCAAGGTGAAGCAGCAAGTGCTGATGTAGAAGCTGCAGCAAATTATCCAGATGATCTAGCTAAGATAATAAAGGGGGCTACACTAAATAACAAATTTTAAATATAAGAAGTAACAGCCTTATATTAGAAGAAGATGCTATCTAGGATTTTCATAGCTAGAGAGAAGTCAATGCCTGGCTTCAAAACTTCAAAGGACAGACTGACTCTCTTGTTAGGAGTTAATGCAGCTGGTGACTAAGTTGAAGCTAATGCCTACTGACCATTAAGAAAATCCTAGGGTCCTTAAGAATTATGCCAAATCCATTCTACCTTTGCTTTATAAATGGAAAAACAAAACCTTGATGACAGCACATTTGTTTACATCATGGTTGACTGAACATTTTGAGCCCAATGTTGAGACTTAGAAAAAACAAAAGATTCCTTTCAAAACATTACTATTCATTGACAATGCACCTAGTCACTTCATCTCTCGTGGAGATGTACAATAAAATCAATGGTTTTATGCCTGCTAACACAACATCCATCCTGGAGCCCACAGATCAAGAAGTCATTTTGAATTTCAAGTCTTATTTAAGAAATACATCTCATAAAGTTAAATTTCCATATACAGCAATTCTTATGATGGATCTGAGCAAAATAAATTGAAAACCTTCTGGAAAGGATTCACCATTCTAGATGCCATTCAGAACATTTGTGATTCATAGGAAAAGGTTAAAATATCAACATTAACAGGATTTTATAAGAAGTTGATTCCAGGGTGCGTGAATGACTCAGTCAGTTAAGCATCCAACTCTTGATTTCAGCTCAGGTCATGATCTCAGGGTCAGGAGATCAAGCCCCGCATTGGGCTCCATGCTCATTGCAGAGTCTGCTTGAGATTACCTCTCCCTCTGCCTCTGCCCACCCTGCTTTCGCTCTCTCTCTCAAATAAATAAATAAATAAAATCTATAAAAAGAAAAAAAAATGTTGTTTCCAGTCCTCATAAAGGACTTTGAGAGATTCAAGACTTCAGTGGAGGAAATAACTGCAGATGTGGTAGAAATAACTAGAGAACTAGAATTAGAAGTGGAAACTGAAGACAAGACTGAATTGCTGTAATCTCATGATAAAACTTGAATGGATGAGGAGTTGCTTCTTATGGATGAGCAAAGACAGTAGTTTCTTGAGATGGAATCTACTCCTAGTGAAGACACTGTGAAGACTGTTGACATGACAACAAAGGATTTAGATTGTTAAAAAAAAAAAAAAAAACCCAGTTGATAAAGTACTGATGGGTTTGAGGATGGACTCCAATTTTGAAAGAAGTTCTCTGGGTCAAATGCTATCAAACAGCACTGCATGTGAGATAAATTGTTTGTAAAAGGAAGAGTCCAATTGGTAAACTTCACTGTTGTCTTATTTTAAGAAATTGCTACAGACACCCCAACCTTCAGTATCCACCACCGTGATCAGTCAGCAGCTACCAACATTAAGGCAAGACCATTTACCAACAAAAAAATTATGACTCACTAAAAGCTCAGATGATGGTTAGCATCTTTTAGCAATGAAGTGTTCTTTCATTAAAATATGTACACTGTTTTTTAGACAATGCTATTGCACACTTAATAGACTATAGTATATTGTAAACATAACTTTTATATACACTGGGAAACCAAAAAATTCTTTTGATTAGTTTTATTGTGATATTCACTTTATTGTGATTTTCACTTTATTGTGGTTTTCCGAAACTGAACCCATAATGTGTCTGAGGTTGTGCCTATAATAAAATTAAATGTGTTGACCTTGCTTGTATCAGATTCAAATAAACTCAATACAAAATGTCAATTTTGAAAAAAATTGGGGAATATTTGACTATAGATGGGGGTATTACATGATAACATCGAATTCTTATTAATTTTGCTAAATGTAAGACCTAACATTTGGTTAAGTAAATATTTATGTAAGAAAATGCTCACATTTGTTAGAAATACAAATTGAGATGTAAGAGACGAAATGACATGGGTATCTGGGATTTGCTTTAAAATACTACAGAAAAAAGGAAAAATGTGAAAAAGTGTGGAAAGTCTTAATTACTGTTGAATTTGGCTGATAGATAATAGTTCTGTGTATTATTTTCTCTATTTTTCAATACATATTAAACTTCCAAAATAAATTTTAAAATTTATAAGATTTATGATTCGTTTGGTGAGTTTCCTCCATTTCAGATATTTTACATAACAGTAATTTATTCAACAATTACAGAATCATTAATCCATGCTTAGAGCTGCATTCTAGGCTCATAGGATAGATCTGATCCAAGTTTCTTAAGTCCTTAAAGTTATAAAATTTGGAGATGGGCCTCACTTATTTGAAAAATTAGATACAAAAGAGATTTAATAAGAGTAAAATCACAAATTATGAGATGCTGAAAGCTTATAAATGCTACAATCACAAAATATAGGAAAATAATATTTTAAAAATTAAGTAACTCCCTGGCACATCTCTATAATACTGTTTTCTTTTCATATTTCTTGGCATGCTCTTTGATTGCTTCTTCATATGACAATGATTTTGTATTATCATCTATTGAGAATAGAAAAGTGATTCAGTCTTTAGCCTGTCTGATGGAAATGTGTCTTTTACCGTTGATAGTTTAGAAACTTTCCTTTGCTCTTCAAATTAATTATTGCCAATATCATGTAATTGTTACATTGTTTTCTGTTGAGGAAACCCTTAATCAAGTTCTTTTCATGTCTAACCTATGAATTTTTAGGGCATTTCAAGTTTTCCTGTGAAGTGAATGATTGTCTTCATTAAAGTGGCATTTTATGAGATTATGTCTTCTTAATATTGGTATATTCTGTCAAATTCAATATGAAATTTAAATCTTCCCCCATTGTGTTAATATAATTCATTCCTCATCATTAATTGTATTTTTCTTACTCCTAAATACTGCCTTTAGTAAGATCTGAAAATTTTTATTACAAGTCCGTTACTTCTCAGTGTCAGAACGTCTATTGATGTCCCTTCTCTTTTGTTTTTCATATTCCATTAATATTTTATCTGAGTTTTCTTTCAATCATTTATTAAATATAAAGAAAACAAAATGATATAGTATTCATATATTTCAAATTAGGCATTTGTAATTTCTCACTTGTTTTGTCAAAAAGATTTTCCCACCCGGTAGCTGAAATGTCATATTTCACAAGACATCTCTGTATTATTACTTACAATTGCATGCAAATCTGCAATTATCCATTTATATAACCATGGATTGGTATTTGTTATTTTGTTTATTGATTTACCATTGTGTAAATGTTTTCCAATGATTGAGATTAATCTTAAACAGTTTTTGGATAAATAAGTCACAGTTGACATTTCATCTTGACATTGTCCAATAATGAACCAAATTTAAAAATTACTTTGAAAATTCTCATGAAATTTTAGCTATTTCAATATCATTCCTTTTCATCATAACCTCTGAAAGGTAATCTCTCACTTAATAATTTTAAAACTAAAGCTACTTCTTTGGTACTTCAAAATAATACAAGTTTTTCAAGCCTGTTCTTCAAGATGTATGTTGGCTAGCACAGTGGTTCTCTCAATTGGCATGCACTAGTATCACCTGAGGTCAGCCTGGCAAGGAGGACTATCACAGATAAGAGGTCCCCCTGGAGGAGTCAGGGAATTAATCCCTATATTGGTCATCCCTAGCACGGGGGATCTGCACCAGGATAACAAAACCCCAGAAAGTCTGGCTTTGAAGAACAGTGGGGCTTAACTCTGGAAGCTTTAAAAATCAGGGGTGCTTAACTCCAGGAGAACTGGATGACTATAAGAAATGAAGACTCCACTACTCTGCTTGTAAAGGGAAGCATGCTATCTCACTCATTCCTAGACACAGCACAGTGGCAGCAGTTTGAAAAGTGACTGGATTGTACATGACGATTTATTGACTAACTTTAGGCATGCATTGGGAAGGTAGGGAACTTTAGGAACTTTCTCCAGAATGAAAGTACTGGCAGATACCATTTTTCTTGCCTCTTTTAGCCTAACTGGCAGATGCGAGTGGAAGGTAGTTTTGACACTCTCCATCTACTTGGCTTATATTCTTTGAAACTGCCCCACCCAACATGCCCAGCTGGCAAGTACCCCTCCAAAGGAGCCTCTCACCCACCATACCTGGCAGGCAGCTTCAGTGGGGACCAGAGTCCTCCCAGAGTCACTACTGTCATGCCACATCCAGCAGGTAGTCCTGGCCAGGACTGAAACACCTCCAAAGTAACTCCTACCCCAGTGATGGGGGAGTGGGGAAGAGGCAGTCCTGACCACCAGCACACCCACAACAGTTGTGGCTTGGTTTCTCACCAAGCTGCACGAGGGGCTAACTGTATCCACCAGCCTGCCCACATCATCTATAGCTGGGCTTCTCAGCCAGCCATACTGGGGCCAGGCCTGCCCAGCAGTGTCCCCACAGTACTTACAGCTGGTCATTGCAACCAGCTACACTGGAAGTGAGCCCTTCTCATCAGCATAGCCATAACAGGAGGGTGCACACAGCTCATATAAAGGACACCCCTGGAGCACCTGGTTCTGGTGACCAGACGACATTGCATTATGGGCCCCATAAGATACCTTCTACATAAGTCTACTACTTTTAAGACCAGGAGCTATTGATATAGATGACCTACTTAATACATAAAAACAAACACAGAAAGTCAGACAAAATTAGGAGACAGAACACATGTTCTGAACAAACAAAACCAAGACAAAACCTTAGAAAAAATAACTAAAATGGAGATAAGCAGTCTGACTCATAATGATTTTAAAGTAATGGTCATAACGATGCTCACCAGACTTAAAAATGGATGAACTCAATGAAAACATCAGCAAAAAGATAGGAAATATAAGAAAGAACCAATCAGAGCTGAAGATTACAACAAATGAAATGAAAAATACACTAGAGGAAGTCAACAGCAGATTAGAGGAAGCAGAAGAATGGACCATCAATCTGGAAGATAGGGTAGTAGAAATCATCCAAAAAAAAAAAAATTAAAAATGAGGACAGGTTAAGGGGCCTCTGGGACAATATCAAGCATATTAACATTCACATTATAGGGGTTGCAGAAGGAGAAGAGAGAATGGAGCAGAAAACTTACATGAAGAAATAATAGCTGAAAACTTCCCTAACCTGGGAAAGGAAACAGATGTCCTGGTTCAGGAAGCATGGAGAGCCCCAAAAAAGATGAACACAAAGTGGCCCACACCAAGACACATAATAATTAAAATGTCAAAAACTAAAAATAGAGAATCTTAAAAGCAGTAAGAGAAAAGCACATAGTTACATAACAAGAGAAACCTTATAAGACTATTACAGCTGATTTTTCAGCAGAAACTTTACAGGCTAGACAGGAATGGCAGGATAAACTCAAAGTGCTAAAGGAACAAAACAAAACAAACAAACAAAACAACAAAAAACAAACAAACAAAAAATAAAATCAAGAATACTCTACCTAGCAGCTATCATTAAGAATTGAAAGGGGGATAACGAGTTTCCCAGACTGGGGGGAAAAAAAAATTATTAATGCAGTTCATCACCACCAAGCCTTAAAAGAAAGGTTAAAGAGACTTCTTTCAGTGGAAAAGGCCATAAGTACAAGTAAAAAAAAAAAAAAAAGGAAAGGAAAATATTTCACTGGTAAAAGCAGACATATAGTAAAGGTAGTAGATTAATCACATATAAAGCTAGTATAAAGGTTAAAAGACAAAGGTAGTAAAATCAATTATATCTACAAAAATTAGTTAAGGGATACACAAAATAAATATGACATCATATATATAGAATGTAGGAAGGGGAGAGAGTAAGAATGTAGTATATAGAGAACGTATTTGAACTTAAATGACCATTGACATAATATAGACTACTATATACATACACTGTTATATATGAACCTATTGCTATATACATATGTTTTTATATATGAACCTAACGGTAACCACAAACCAAAAACCTGTAATAGACACACAAAAAAAATAAAGGAATCTAAGCATAAGACTAAAGAGAGTTATCAAATCACAGGGGAAGAAAACAAGAGAAGGAGAAAGGAACAGAGAAGAATTACAAAAACAACTAAGAAAATGACAATAAGTACATACCTATTAACAATTACTTTAAATGTAAATGGACTAAATGTTTCAATCAAAAACATAGGGTGACTGAATAGACAAAAAAAAAAAAAAGAGGTCAGGTAGTAATACTTATGTTAAACCAAATAGACTTTAAAACAAAGATTGCAATAAGAGGCAAAGAAGGGCATTACATAATCACAAAGGGATCAATCCAAAAGGAGGACATAACCTTTTAAGTGTCTGTGCACCCATGTAGGAGCACCTAAATATATAAAGCAAATATTAGAGATATAAAGGGAGAAACTCACAGTAATACAAAAATAGTAGGGATTTTAACATCCCACTTACATCAATGGATAGATCATCCAGACAGAAAATCAATAAGGCAAGAGTTATTTTGAATGACACATTAGACGATGGACTTAATAGATTACAGAAGTTTCTATCAAAATGGACAGAACATACATTCATCTCAACTGCACATGAAACATTCTCCAGGATAGATCACGTTAGGCCACAAAACGAGTCTTAATAAATTTTAAAAGACTGAAATCAAATCAAGCATCATTTTTACCCAAATGGCATGAAACTAGAAATCAATCACAAGGAAAAAAAGATGGAAAAAACAAAACTACATGGAGGCTAAATAACATGCTACTAAATAACCAATAAGTCGATGGAGAAATCAAAGAATAAATATCAAAAAAAATTTGGGGGTGCCTGGGTCGCTCAGTCATTAAGCTTCTGCCTTTGGCTCAGGTCATGATCCCAGGGTCCAGGGATCGAGCCCTACACCAGGCTCCCTGCTCAGCAGGAAGCCTGCTTCCCCCCCCCCCCACTCCCCCTGCTTTTGTTCCTTCTTTTGCTATGTCTCTCTCTGTCAAATAAATAAATAAAATCTTTAAAAGAAATATCTTGGGACAAAAGCAAATGCAAACCACACAACAAAATCTTTGGGATGCAGCAAAAACAGTTCTAAGAAGTTTTGTTTCTTAAAACCCACCTCAAGAAACAACAATAACAAAAATCTCAAACAATTTAACCTTACACCTAAAGGAAAAAGAACAAAAACAAAGTTTTTAGGAGAATGAAAAAATAAGAGAGAATGAAGCAGAATTAAATGAAATAGAGACTAAAAGAATAGAAATGAACAATGGTTCTTTGGAAAGATAAAATGCACAAACTTTTAACCAGACTTATTAAGAAAAGAGAAGACTCAAAATCACAAATGAAAGAGAAGTTACAACCAACACCACAGAAATACAGAGGATTACATAAAACTACTTCAAAAAATTATATGCCAACAAATTATACAATGTAGAAGAAATAGATAAGTTCCTAAAAACATTCAATCTTCCTAGACTGGATCAGTAAGAAATAGAAAATCTAAACAGATGGATTACTGATTCACTTGTGTTAGTAGTAATAGGAAACTCCCAACAAACTTAAAACCAAGATGGCTTTATAGGTGAATTCTACCAAACATTTAAGGGAGAGTTAATAACGACCTTCCTCAGGTGGGAGGAGCTAAGATGGTGTAGTAGGAGCACCCTAGGCTTGCTCATCCCTCAAACACAGCTAGATAAATATCAAATCATTCTGAATACCCATGAAATTGATCTGAGGACTGACAGAACAAACTGCACAACAAGAGGAGGAGAAGAGGCCACATTGTGGAAGGTAGGAGGTGCAGAGACATGGTTTGGGGGAGAAATGGATCAATCACAGGTACTGTAGAGGGGAGAGGGCCCTGGTTGGAGAGAGAGAGAGAGAAGAATACACAGGAAATTACACAAGGAAAACACTGGAAAAACAAGGGGGCTGACTTTCATGAGTTTTTGCAACCAGTGGGGCTCAGAGACTGTATTTTAGAGGTCCAGAGCATGGCTGGTATAGAGCACTGAGGGGACTACAATGATCTGAGGATCACCTAAGACACACTGGGAGAGATGGTTCCCCCTTCATGGAGAGCATCTGAAAGAGATGGCATTGCCTCTCCAGGGAAAAAGGACGTGGCAGGTGCCATTTCCCTCCCCCATCCCTCAGCATAGGTGCAGAGACACCTGCTGAGGGTGGTTAACCTGAACACCACTGGCTCTTTACTGGGCTTTACTGCAAAACCCATGATATTGCACTCTGATGTGAGTGCACTTCTGGGTCAAACTTGAATCAGTCCTGATGTGGTAAGACTGTCCTCCAGAAGACCAGCATAGTCTCACCACACCAGGTCCTTAAAGTTTGGAGTTTTAAAACTCAGCAGGCCTGGCTGGGATGGAGACCAAAGTGACTGCACTGCTCCAGGCAGGCAAGTAATCTTGACAGACAGTGTGAAGGCAGTGATCTGAAGGACGTCTGGGACACCAGAGGGAAAATTGTTCACTCTTCTGGGAGAGCTTCCCTGATAGCGGCAAGTGCGAACTCCCCTCTCCAGGGATTAAGGAGCTGGCTGGTGCCATTTCCCTCCCCTGCCCCCTTCCTGAAGTGTCAGACCCTGGACAATATGTGACCGCTTCTTCATAAAACCATTACTTTCAGGAGCAGCAAACCTAACAGGCTTTTGTAACACAGAGAAGAAAATAGAGACCTAGACAAAATGCCAAGATGGAGGAATTCATCCCAAAAGAAAAAAACAAGAAAAGGTCACAGCCAGGGATCTAATCGAAACATATATAAGTAATATGCCTGATCCAGAATTTAAAGCAACAATCATAAGGATACTAACTAGGCTTGAGAAGAGCAAAGAAAACATGAGTGAGTCCCTTACCACAGAGATGAAAGAGCTAAAAACTAACCAGGCCAAAATGAAAAATTCAATAACCGAGATTCGAAACTGACTGGATATAATGATCACAAGGATGGTAGAAGCAGAGGAATGAATAAGGGATATAGAAGATAAAATTATGAGGAAGAAATAAGGGTACACAAAAGAAGGAAAGAAAAATCTTGGAATATGAGTGTGGACTTAGGGAACTAAGTGACTCCATAAAGCATAGTATCATCATATCTTAGGAGTCTCAGAAGAAGAGAGGGTAAAAGGGGCAAAAGGTTTATTTGAGGAAATTATAGCTAAAAACTTTCCTAATCTGGGGAAGGAAACAGACATCCAAATCCAGGAGGTACAGAGAACTCCCATCAAAATCAACAAAGCAGGCCAACACAAAGATATAATATAGTTAAATTTGCAAGACACAGAGATAAAGAAAAAAAATCCTAAAAGTTGCAAGACAGTCACAACAGTCAGAATGGCTAAAATTAACAAGTCAGGAAATGACAGATGTTGGCAGGGATGCGGAGAAAGGGGAACCCTCCTACGCTGTTGGTGGGAATGCAAGCTGGTGTAGCCACTCTGGAAAACAGTATGGAGGTTCCTCA
>NC_138381.1:35195231-35214309 GCF_054177405.1 Leptonychotes weddellii | reverse complement strand
ACAAATAATGCAATATATGTTAAGAAAAAAAAAAAGAAGTAGATAGCAAGAGGGGAAGAATGAAGGGGGGAAATCGGAGGGGGAGACAAACCATGAGAGACGATGGACTCTGAAAAACAAACTGAGGGTTCTAGAGGGGAGGGGGGTGGGAGGATGGGTTAGCCTGGTGGTGGGTATTGAGGAGGGCACATTCTGCATGGAGCACTGGGTGTTATACACAAACAATGAATCATGGAACACTACATCAAAAACTAATGATGTAATGTATGGTGATTAACATAACAATAAAAATTAAATATAAAAAATATATAGGGTATCAGAATGTATTTAAAACAAAACAAAAAGATCCATCTAAATGCTGCCTCCAAGAGACTCATTCTAGATCAAAAGACACCTGAAGGTTGAAAGTGAGGGGATGGAGAAACATTTACCATGCAAATGGACATCAAAAGAAAGCTGGAGCAGCAATACTTATAGCAGGTGAACTAGATTTTAAACCAAAGACTGTAACAAGAGATGAAGAGGCACTATATCATAATAGAGGGGTCTATCCAACAAGAAGATCAATTATAAATATTTATGTCCCTAACTTGGGAGCATCCAAATATATAAAACAATTAATAACAAATATAAAGGAACTCATTGATAATAATACATTAATAGTAGGACTTTAATATCCCACTTACATCAATGGACAATCATCTAAGCAGAAAATCAATCAGGAAACAGTGGCTTTGAATGACACACTGGACCAGATGAACTTAACATATATATTCAGAATATTTCATCCTAAAGCATAATACGCATTCAAGTGTACATGGAACATTTTCCACAATAGATCACATGCAGTTCACAAATCAGGCTTCAGCAAGTTCAGAAAGATTGAGATCATACCATACATATGTTCTGACCACAGTGCTATGAAACTTGAAGTCCACCACAAGAAAAAATTTGGAAAGACCACAAATACAGGGAGATTAAAGAACATCCTACTGAGGGGCACCTGGGTGGTTCAGTTGGTTAAGCTACTGCCTTCAGCTCAGGTCATGATCCTGGAGTCCTGGGATCGAGTCCCGCATCGGGCTCCCTGCTTGGTGGGGAGTCTGCTTCTCCCTCTGACCCTCCTCCCTCTCATGTACTCTCTCTCTCTCTCACTCTCTCAAATAAATAAAATAAAAAATCTTAAAAAAAAAAAAAAAAGAACATCCTACTGAAAAATGAGTAGGTCAACCAAGAAATTAAAGAAAAAATAAATAAATAATACATGGAAACAAATGAAAATGGAAACATCATCATCCCAAACCTTTGGGATACAGCAAAAGTGGTCAGAAGAGGGAAGCATATAGCAATACAGGTCTACCTCAAGAAGCAAGAAAAATCTCAAATATACAACCTAATCTTACACCTAAAGGAGCTAGAAAAAGAACAAAAAATGAAGCTGAAAGCCAGCATAAGGGAAATAATAAAGATTAGAGCAGAAATAAATTATATAGAAACAAACAAACAAGAAAAACCCAGTAGAACAGATCAATGAAACCAGGAGCTGGTTCTTTGAAAAAATTAATAAAATTGATAAATCCCAACACAGACATATCAAACAGATAAGAGAAAGGACTCAAATACATAAAAATCACAGTCAAAAGAGGAGAAATCACAACAAACACCACAGAAATACAAGAAATCACAAGAGAATATTATGAAAAATTATATGCCAATACATTGGGCAATCTGGAAGAAATAGATAAATTCCTAGAAACATATAAAAACCAAAACTGAAATGGGAAGAAATAGAAAACTTGAACAGACTCATAACCAGCAAAGAAATTGAAGGACTAATCAAAAATCTCCCAACAGCCTTGTGGCTCCTGCAGCCCAGCTCCTGAACCCTAGAGCCCAGTGCCGCTGCTGCCATGTCTTCTGGGGCCAGGATGAATGCCATGCAGCACCTGGTGGAGCAGCTCAAGTTGGAGGCCAACATGGAGAAGATCAAGGTCTTTCAGGCAGCTGCCCAGCTTCAAGAGTATAGCATGCAGAATGCCTGCAGCGATGCCCTGCTTGTAGATATTCCAGCAGCACAGATGCTGTGCTTTATCATAAAGGCTGTAGGGAAGAAGTTCACTGAGGAATGCTTTTAAGCACAAAGTGATGAATAACTGCCTCCAAGTCTCAAGAAAACACTTTTCTCCAGCCAAATGACTTTTATTATTTTTTTTAAAAGATTTTATTTATTTATTTGAGAGAGAGAGAGATCACAAGCAGGAGGGAGGGGTAAGGGAGCAGCAGTCTCCCTGCTGAACAGGGAGCTCGATGCGGGACTCGATCCCAGGACCCTGGGATCATGACCTGAGCCTAAGGCACACACTTAACCAACTGAGCCACCCAGGTACCCACCAAATGACTTTTAGATATTTCAGACCTTTCCTGTGGTCTGCTCCTATAGCCAAAATTCTATAGAAATTGATGAGTTTCTACTTAGATAAGAAAACTGGGTGAAGGAGTATACTTTAAATAATAATGGCCTGACTCTTGGTAAAGTACTTTTAAGACAAACAAAAATGTTGCCCCCCCCCCAATACACCTTTTTCGTAAGCAAATTACTGGTGTTTCTATACCTGGAATATTTGGGGTTTCTTACTGGATGTTTACACTCTGGGAAAGAAAACATTTTTGCTTGTTAAAAAATGGAATATTTGTAATTTGTTGTTCCAAAGGTTTTTATAGCATAACAAAACTTGTTCTTTTCTCATGAATTTAGTTTCTAAATGAAGATAAGCAAGTATAAAACTGGGGGAAGAATAGGCTTTATTAATCAAAGAATGTCCACATTTTTCTACATGAGAAGATTGTTTTACTTGTAACTAAAAACATGGGAGCTATTTCTCAGCAAACTTGTTTGGAAAGATTCATGTGTATGAAGCAGATTTGGTCTTTGTCTTCTTAAGTTCCTCTACTTTATAGTTGTGGTTGTACTTAAAAACAAAACAAAACAAAACAAAAAACTACATTACTTCATGTCTTTAAAAATAAAAAGATTTACTGATTTATTTTAGAGAGCGAGCATGCATGCAAGCAGGGGCAGGGGAAGAGGGAGAGAGAAAGAATCTTAAGCAAATTCTGAGCTGAGCACTGAGCCTGATGCAGGGCTCACTCTCATAGCCCTGAGATCATGACCTGAGCTGAAATCAAGAGTCTGATGCCTGACTGAGCCACCCCGGTACCCCTATTTCATGTCTTAAAAAAAATGTAAATGTGATCTTCAAAACACTGCAAATGATTAAAAACAAATAATGTGGAAATACTACAACCTAAATGAATTCTTAATGTCGCAAGTGCTTTTACTTTGATGATGTCCCTTTGATTTAATTTCAGACACTTAAAAAAATTTAAGAGCGAGTGAGAACTTGTGAGAGCAGAGTGGGGAGGAGCAGAGGGAGAGGGAAAAAAGAGAATCTTAAGCAGACTCCATGCTCAGCATGGAGCCAAACTCGGAATAGATCCCATGATCCTGAGATCATGACCCAGCCAAACTCAAGATCAGATGCTTAACTGAGCCACCCAGGCACCCCTAATTTGGGACACTTTTAAAAGGATACTTTGTGTTTGTAATAATCTTTGATGAGCTTGGAAATAAAATTTGCTTAATTAAAAGCAAAACAAAACAAAACAAACAGTCCCAATAAACAAAAGTCCAGGGCCAGCCAGATGGTTTCACAGGGAAATTATACCAAACATTTAAAGAAGAGTTAGTACCTATTCTTCTCAAACTATTCCAAAAAATAGAAATGGAATGGGCGCCTGGGTGGCTCAGTTGGTTAAGCGACTGCCTTCGGCTCAGGTCATGATCCTCGAGTCCTGGGATCGAGTCCCACATCGGGCTCCCTGCTCGGCGGGGAGTCTGCTTCTCCCTCTGACCCTCCTCCCTCTCATGCTCTCTGTCTCTCATTCTCTCTCTCTCAAATAAATAAATAAAATCTAAAAAAAAAAAAAAATAGAAATGGAAGGAAAACTTCCAAACTCATTCTACAAGGCTAGAATTACCCAGATTCCAAAACCAAAGACATCACTAAAAAAGAGAACTATGGGCCAATACCCATGATGAACATGGATGTAAAAATTCCCAACAAAATACTAGGAAACCAAATCCAACATCACATTTAAAGAATCATTCACCATGATCAAGTGGGATTTATTCCCGGGTTGCAAGGGTGATTCAATATTCACAAATCAATGTGGTACACCATGTTAATAAAAGAAAGGATAGGGCGCCTGGGTGGCTCAGTTGGTTGGGCGACTGCCTTCGGCGCAGGTCGTGATCCTGGAGTTCCAGGATCGAGTCCCGCATCAGGCTCCCTGCTCGGCGGGGGGTCTGCTTCGTCCTCTGACCCTATCCCCTCTCATGTGTTCTCTCTCTCTCATTCTCTCTCTCTCAAATAAATAAATAAAATCTTTAAAAAAATAAAAATAAAAATAAAAGAAAGGATAAGAATCATATGATCCTCTCAATAGATGCAGAAAAAAGCATTTGATAAAATACAGCACCCATTCTTGATAAAAACCCTCAACAAAGTAGGGATAAAGAGAACATACCTCAGTATTATAAAGGCCATTTACAAAAAACCCTCACAGCTAATATAATCCTCAATGGGGAAAAACTGAGAACTTTTCCTCTTTGGGCAGGAACAAGACAGGCACATCCACTCTCACCACTGTTATTTAACATAGTACTGGAAGTCCTAGCCTCACCGATCACAAAACAAAAAAGAAATAAAAGTCATCCAAATCAGCAAAGAGGAAATCAAACATTCACTATTTGCAGATGACATCACACTCTATGTAGGAAACCTGAAAAATTCCACCAAAAAATTGCTAGAACTGATAACACAAATTCAGTAAAGTTGCAGGATACAAAATCAATATACAGAATCTATTGTGTTCCTATTCATCAAAAATGAAGCAGCAGAAAGAGAAATCAAGGAATCGATCCCATTTACAACTGCAAAAACCATAAGATACCTCGGAATAAACCTAACCAAAGAGGTAAAATGCTCTGAAAACTATAGAACGCTTATGAAAGAAATTGAAGATGACACAAAGAAATGAAAAAACATTCCATGTTCATGGACTGGAAAAAGAAATATTGTTAAAATGTCTATACTACCGAAAGCAGTCTACACATTTAATGCCATCCCTATCAAAATCCCACCAGCATTTTTCACAGAGCTAGAACAAACAATCCCAAAATGTATATGAAACTACAAAAATGCTGAATATCCAAAGCAATCTTGAAAAAGAAAAGCAAAGCTGGAAGCATCACAATTCTGGACTTCAAGTTATATTACAAAGCTGTTGTGATCAAGACGGTATGGTACTGGCACAAAAATAAACACATAGATCAATAAAACAGAATAGAAAACTCAGAAATGGGCCCACAACTATATAGTCAACTAATCAATAACACAGGAAAGAATATCCAATGGAAAAAAAGAAAGTCCCTTCAACAAATGGTGCTGGGAAAACTGGACAGGAACAGGCAAAAGAATGAAACTGGAAACAGGCAAAAGAATGAAACTGGACTACTTTCTTACACCATACACAAAAATAAATTCAAAATGGACCTAAATGTGAGATAGGAAACCATCAAAATTCTAGAGAACACAGGCAGTAACCTCTTTAACACCAGCCATAGCAACTTCTGACTAGATACATCTCCTGAGGCAAGGGAAACAAAAGTAAAAATAAACTATTGGGACTTCATCAAGATAATAATCTGCACAGAAAAGAAAACAACACAACTAAAATGCAACCTTTGGAATGGGAGAAAATATTTGTAACTGATCAAGGGTTAGTATCCAAAATCTATAAAGAACTTATCAAACTCAACACTCAAAATCTAGTTAAAAAATAGGCAGAAGACAAGAATAGACTTTTTTTTCAAAGAAGAAATCCAGATGGCTAACAGACACATGAAAGGATGCTTGACATCACTCATCATTAGGGAAATATAAATCAAATGTACAATGAGATAGCACTTCACATCTGGTCAGAATAGCTAAATTAACAACACAGGAAACAACAGAGATTGGTGAGGATGAAGAGAAAGGGAACCCTCTTACACTATTGATGGGAATGCAAGCTGGTGCAGCCACTCTGGAAAACACTATGGAGGAGTTCCTCAAAAGTTAAACATAGAACTACCCTATGACTCAGAATTTACATTAGTAGGTATTTACCCAAAGGAAACAAAAATACTGATTTGAAGGGATACATGCACCATGATGTTTATAGCAGCATTATCAACAATGGCCAAATTATGGAAAGAGCCCAAACATCCATCAACTGATGAATGGATAAAGAAAGAGAGGGAGAGAGAAAGAGAGACAGAGACAGAGAAAGAGAGAGAGAGAGAGAGAGAGTGTGTGTGTGTGTGTGTGTGTGTGTGTGTGTGTGTGTGATGGAATATTACCTGGCTGTCAAAAAGAATGAAATCTTACTATTTCCAATGACATGGATAGAACTAGAGTATATTATGCTAAGTGAAATAAGTCCGTCAGAGAAAGACAAATACCATATGATTTCACTCATATGTGGAATTTAAGAAACAAAACAAATGAACATAGGGGGGGAAAGAGAGAAGCAAACCACAAAACAGACTCTTATCTATAAGAGAACAAACTGAGGGTTGCTGGAGAGGAGGTAGATGGGGGATATGGTTTAAATGGCTGGTAAGTATTAAGGAGGGCACTTGTTGTGATGAGCACTGGGTGTCATTTGTAAGTGATAAATCATTAAATTCTACTCCCCAAACTAATATTACACTATATGTTAACTAATTGGAATTTAAATAAAAACTTGAAACTACAAACAAACAAAAGAAAGCCTATGGAAAGAGCAAAAAATACTGATCTTCTTAAACTATTCCACAGAAATAGAAGAGGAAGTAATGCTTCCAAATTCTTTCTAATCAGCATTACCCTGATACCAAAACTTAATAGAGACTATGAAAAATTACAGATCAATATCCCTGATGAACATAGATACAAAAATCCTCAAAAAATATTAGCAAATTGAATTCTATAATACATTAAAAGGATTGTTCACAATGATCAAGTGAGATTTATTCCAGGGATGAAAGAATGGTTCAAAATTTGCAAATCAATCAACATGATACACCACGTTAATAAAGGATAAAAATCATGAGATTATCTGAATATATGCAGAAAAAGCATGTGACAAAATTAACATCCATTCATGCTAAAAACTCTGAACAAAGTACATTTAGAGGAAATATTTATCAATATAATAAAGACCATATATGAAAAACTCACAGCTAATATCCTACTCAATGGTAAAAAGCTGAAAGCCTTTCCTCAAAGATCAGGAACAAAGCACCAATGTCCACTCTCAGCTCTTTTAGTCAACATAGTAGTGGAAGTCCTAGCTATAGTACTATAGTTACGTGTATTTAGAATAAGTGAATTCAGTAGATTTCCAGGATACAAAATTAATATACAGCAATCTGTTGCATTTCTATACACTAATAATGAACTATCAGAAAAAGAAATTATGAAAACAATCTCATTTACAATTATATCAAAAAATGAAACACTCTGGAATAGATTTAACCAAGGAGATAAAAAATCTGGTGTAAGAAAATGGTTAAGTTTCATTCTTTTGAATGTAGCTGTGCAGTTTTCCCAGCACCATATATTGAAGAGACTGTCTTATCCCTGTCATCTACTTTTTCTCCTTTGTCATAGATTAATTTACCATAAAAGAATGTATTTCTAGACTTTCTATTCTGTTTAGGTGATCTATGTGTCTATTTTTGTGCCTGTACTGTCTTGTTTACTATAGCTTCATAGTATGGTTATAAATTTGGGATTGTGTTACTTCCAGCTTTGTTCTTTTTTTTCAAGATTTCTTTGGCTATTTCAGGGTCTTTAGTGGATCCATACAATTTTGGGATTATTTATTCTGTGAAAAATGTCATTGGTATCTTATAGGGATTGCATATAACCTTTAGATCTCTTTGGGTAATATGGGCATTTTAACAATATTCTTCCAATCCATGAACATGGTATATCTTTCCATCTATTTATGTCAGTTTTAAATTCTTTCTTCAGTGTCTCAGTTTTCTTCATACAGGTCTTTCATGTAATACCTGAAACCTTAAAACTCCTAAAAGAAAACAGGCAGTAAACTCTTAGACATTGGTCTTAGCAAGGAAACAAAAACAAAAATAAACAATTTAGACTATATGCAACTGACACTCTTTTTCACTGTGAAAGAAACCATCAAGAAAACAAAAAGGCAACCTACTGAAATGAAGAACATATTTGCAAATGATATATCCAAAGTAGGTAAAGAACTCATACAACTCAATACCAAGCAATTCTATTAAAAATGGGCGGAGGTATGTGCTACGGTGAGTGCGGTGAATTGTGTAAGACTGTTGAATCACAGACCTGTACCTCTGAAACAAATAATACATTATATGTTAAAAACAAAAAAAAAGAAGAAGAAGATAGCAGGAGGGGAAGAATGAAGGGGGGGAAATCAGAGGGGGAGACAAACCATGAGAGACTATGGACTCTGAAAAACAAACTGAGGGTTCTAGAGGGGATGGGGGAAGGGGGATGGGTTAGCCTGGTGATTGGTATTAAAGAGGGCATGTTCTGCATGGAGCACTGGGTGTTATACACATACAATGAATCATGGAACACTACATCAAAAACTAATGATGTAATGTATGGTGATTAACCTAACATAATAAAAAAAATAAAATCTCAAAAAAAAAATGGGTGGAGAACCTGAATAGACATTTTTCCAAAGATGACACCAGATGTCCAAGAAGTACATAAAAAGATGCTCAACATCACTAATCATCAGGGAAATGTAAATTAAAACCACAATGAGATATCATCTCACACCTGTTAGAATGGCCTGTATCAAAAAGACAGGAAATAACAAGTTCGGTGAAAAGGGAACCCTCATGTACTGTTGGTGGGAAGGTAAATTGGCGTAACCACTATGGAAAACTGTATGGAGGGTCCTCAAAAAATTAAAAATAGAAATACCATATGATTCAGTAATTTCAGTTCTGGGTATTTATCTGAAAAAAATGAAGACACTAATTCAAAAAGATATATGCACCCCTATGTTTGTTGCAGCATTATTTATAATAGCCAAGATATGGAAGCAACCTGAGTATCCACTGACAGATGAAAGGACAAAGAGGATGTAGTATGTATATTTATACAATGAAAGATTGCTCCTCCATAATAAAAAATAAAATATTGCCATTTGTTATGGCACAGATGCATCTAGAAGGTATTATGCTAAGTGAAATAAGCATGAGAAAGCAAATACAATTTCAGTTATATACGGAATCTAAAAAGAACAAATGAACAAACAAAAACCAGAAACAGACTCAAATTCAAAGAACTTGTTGTCAGAAGGTGACGGGTGGAAGGATGGGCAAAATAGGTAAAAGGGATAAGAGGTACAAACTTTCAGTTATAAAATAAATAAGTCAGGGGATACAAAGTACAGCATGAGTATAGTCAATAACATTTTAATAACATATGGTAACAGATGATAACTACACATATTGTGGTGAGAATTTCATAATGTATACAATTGTCAAATCACTGTGTTGTACACCTGAAACTATTTTATATCAATTATGCTTCAAGTTTAAAAAAAAGGAATCTCCCCAAGAGGCTGTTAAAACAGATTTCTGTACCTCATACAGTAGGTCTGGAATAGGGCCCCCAAATTAGAATTTCTAATACACACCCAGGTAATGCAGATGCAGCTAGTCTTAGTCTGGGCTGCTATAACAAAAATACTACAGATGGGTGACTTAAACAACTAACACTTATTTTTCGCAGTGCTGGACATTGGGAAGTCCAAGATCAAGGTGCCAGCAAATTTGATGTCTGATGAGGCCTGCTTCCTGGTTCATAGACAGTAATCTTTTCTCTAGGTCCTCACATAGCAGATGGGGTAAAAGCACTCTCTGGGTTTTTTTTAAGAAAATTATTAGTCCCATTCATGAGAGTCCACACTGATGACCTAACCACCTCTCCAAAACCCCACCTCTTGGTATCACATTGAAGGTTGGGATTTCAACACAGGAATTTCAGAAGGACACAAATACTCATTTCAGAACACTGCAAGTCTGGGGAACACACTTTGAAAAGCTAGCGCATTTTTATTTTCTTCACATGTAATCCAGTAACCATTACCATTATGAGCTCCATGAAATTTTCATAACCTCTAAGATTTTTAAATATTTTTTCAAGATATTTATCCCATTTTATAAACCCTGGTGCATAATGTCTTTCTTGTTCAAAATAGTTTACAAGCAAAATAGTATATGTGACCTTTGGTTTTCAAAAAACTGGTCAGCATCTTTTATCACTTTGACACTTTTAATTTTTTCCATAAAATGTTAGTAAAGAATTTATTTTTGTCAATGTACTGTTGAATCTCAGATCTGTACCTCTGAAACAAATAATGCAATATATGTTAAGAAAAAAAAAAAAAGAAGAAGAAGAAGGTAGCAGGAGGGGAAGAATGAAGCGGGGGAAATCGGAGGGGTAGACGAACCATGAGAGACGATGGACTCTGGAAAACAAACTGAGGGTTCTAGAGGGGAGGGGGGTGGGAGGATGGGTTAGCCTGGTGGTGGGTATTGAGGAGGGCATACTCTGCATGGAGCACTGGGTGTTATGCACAAACAATGAATCATGGAACACTACATCTAAAACTAATGATGTAATGTATGGGGATTAACATAAGAATAAAAAAATAAATAAATTTGATCAAGATTTAAGGGAAAAAAACCCTTTTTAAAATTAAACTATATTGAATGGAATCAATTCATCTTAAAATGCCATAATGAAATATCACAGTATTTATCAAAGTCAAAAGGAAACTGCTGCTGACATTTACGTATTGTCACCCTAACAAATTGTGTTTTTATTATTTTAATCTTTCCCTTGTTGTTTCCTGTTAGGGTCTTGAATCTCATTATCTGTTATTTTCATCATCTTTATTTTTTGTCACTCCTTATTTTTATAATTTTGACCATCAGACTTTTTTAACAATAGTTTTTGACATGTTGACATTTTGGAGCTCCTGCCAATCTTTCTCTTTTGGATTTTTTAATAGAACACTTCCTTTCCTTTATATATGAATTGTGGAATGATCAAGAATTCTGAATATATAAAATTAATCTACAATTACAACATATATATTTTTAAGTCACTTCCATGTTATTTTGAGCTACATAACTATATTAACACATTGTCCTTCTACCATATACATTGAAGTTCTTGATGAATTTATATAGAGTTTTGTTATTGGAAAACTTATTTCTTCAAGCTATTTCAGCTTCTCAATGGCAACTTTCCATGCCATTTCTTCTGGAACTTCCAGGTCTCATCTGGACAGAATATATGCTTGATGCAGTATGTGAGAGAGATAAGTGAGTGGTAAGTGAGATGCATACAAGTACCTTTGCCTGTAGATACATTAGCTATTCTCAGATCTGCTATAGGTTTATGTCATACAAAAGAATTCTGATGGGATTCCCATAAAAAAGAAAAAAAACCATAGTAGGCTTATTGAGAATATTCTTCAAATGACAGAGCTTTAATTTTGACTAATTCTCAGTAAGAAGCAAATCTTTTGTTTTACATATGTGATGATTAGAAGAATGCTCAAACAATTCAATCTTTGTTTCTCCTGTTTCCATTTCCCATATAGTTCTGTTACCAAGAACAACAGTACATGTCCAAATCAGGATCTGTGGCTCTAAACACCTTGTGGATTAACGTCAGGACAGTTGGTGTTAGGATAATTCCTGGGAGTTCTCCCTATGCTGGCATAGCTACAGTAACTCAAGTGCACCCAGAAGTGACGGTGAATCTTTTCTTTTCCTCCATTGTTTCATAGAGGGTGTTTCAGGTGTGGTAACTTTATAGTGTTCAAATCAAAAATAAGTAAGAGACCAGAACTGACAATTCTGAGCAGACAAAACTAGGTCAGTTATACAAGCAAAGTTTAACTTAGTTTATTTTGCAAGATTAACTTGACCTGGGTCATTTTTTGCTTATGTCTCTGAAAATCATGGGTGAAGCTTAAACTGGTTCCCAAAATTGGTATGAGGTCATCACTAACCAATTTCCTCATTTAAGAAAATTCTAATAGGATAACCAATCACTGTGAATAAACAGTCACTGCCTCCTCACTATGTTAGCTGTTTTGTAATGATATACCCCTCAGCCTCATTCCAGGTTTTGAATGCTCCCAGTTTACAAACTGTCTTTTTGGTGTGTACACAGTAAACTTTTACTAATTACTACTTCAGTGATTCAAGTTTATTTCTAAAATTCTGGTAGCAGTTTAAACTACCTGTTACAAGATGGAACCATGATGAAATGAAATGGAGAAAAATCAATGAACATACCTTAGAGATCCTAGATTTAAAACCAGTTATAGTAACAATGAAAGTTTTTTTTGGTAGTTTCAAGTTTTTATTTAAACTCCCATTAGTTAACATATAGAGTAATGTTAGTTTCAGGAGAATTTAGTGATTCATCACTTACATATAACACCCAGTGCTCATCACAAGTGCCCTCCTTAATATCCATCACCCATTTAGCCCATCCCCCACCCACCTCTCCTCCAGCAACCCTGTTTGTTCTCTATATTTAAGAGTATTTTATGGCTTGTTTCCCTTTTTTTTTTTCTTCCCCTATATTCATCTGTTGTTTCTTACATTCCACATGAGTGAAATGATATGGTATTTGTCTTTTTCTGACTTATTTTACTTAGCATGATACACTCTAGCTCTATCCATGCCGTCACAAATGCCAAGATTTCATTCTTTTTGATGGCCAAGTAATATACCATTGTGTATATACCTCATCTTCTTTATCCATTCATCAGTTGATGGATATTTAGTCTCTTTCCATAATTTGGCCATTGTTGATAATGCTGCTGTAAACATTGGAGTGCATGTATCCCTTCAAATCAGTATTTTTGTATCCTTTGGGTAAATACCTAGTAGTGTAATTTCTGGGTTGTAGGACAGTTCTATGTTTAACTTTTTGAGGAACCTCCATAGCATTTTCCAGAGTGGCTGCACCAGTTTGCATTCCCATCAACAGTGTAAGAGGGTTCCCTTTCTCTACATCCTCACCAACATCTGTTGTTTCCTGGGTTGTTAATTTTAACCATTCTGACAGGTGTGAAGTGATATCTCATTGTACATTTGATTTGTATTTCCCTAAATGATGAGTGATGTTGAGCATCTTTTCACGTGTCTGTTAGCCATCTATATGTCTTCTTTGAAAAAATGTCTATTCATGTCTTCTGCCTATTTCTTCATTGGATTATTTTTTTGGATTCTGAGTTTGGTTAAGTTCTTTTGAACACTAACCTTTTATCAGATACATAACTTGCAAATATCTTCTCCCATTCTAAAGGTTGCCTTTTAGTTTTATTGATTGTTTCCTTCACAACAACAATGAAATTTTCAGTGGACTTCTATTTTGTAGAAGAAGGGCATGTTTTCCATTTAGTAGTAACTGTTGCATTTTAGGATGTAGGAAAACAATTTTTTTAGAAGTGTAAGTTTGTGATATTGGGTGAACGAAGGAAAATAGTAGACATTTGACACTTTTTCCTATTTTTGAGGAACGCCCCCCCCTTATATAAACTGAGCCCAACTCCCAACACAGAGGCTTAAAAATGCCTTTTTGGGGGGTACTCTCAATCCAGACTCCATATATTGAATGTACTCACCACAAACTTTAAATACAAGGTAGTATGTAAAGAAATAGAAACCATTCTGGCCAGGTGGTAGCCAGAGGGCATTCAGTTCCAGGGGTAGCAGTATCCATGGTTCTAGGGAGCAACTGCCTATGCTCAGTCTTGAACTATTTCCAACAGGTGACTTGTGCAATGCAAATTACAAAATTGTTCCTGGCTATGAAGATTCCAAGCCTGACTGTTCACACCTCCCAGAGATTGCTTTATATAAATATTTTCTTTCTGCTGCAATTAGTCACCTTCACTAAAATCCCTGAGTGTTACAAATGCCAAACTCTTTGATGAGAAAATGGATATTTGAATTGAAAAATTTTTTTAGCCCCAAGATTAAATCACTCATGATATACTGCAAGTTTTAAAAATACACTATGAATATATTGAGAACTCCTACAACTCAGGGGCACTGGGTGGCTCAGTTGGTTAAGTGTCCAACTCTTGATTTTGGTTCAGGTCAAGATGTCAGTGTTGTAAGATTAAGCCCCACACTGGGCTCTCTGCTGAGCACAGAGTCTGCTTAAGATGCTCTCTCTCCCTCTCAAGAAAAAAAGAAAAACTCCTACAACTCAACAAAAAAGTTAAATAACCGAATTCAAAAATGGGTAAAGGACTCGAGTAGACATTTGTCCCAAACTGACATACAAATGGCCTGCAAGCATATGCAAAGACGCTCAACATCACTAATCATCAGAGAAATGCACACAAAAACTACAATAAAACCATTTAGGATGGCTACTATCAAAAACCCAGAAAACAACAAGTGTTGGTGGTTACACGGAAGAGTACAAACCCTTGTACACTGATGGTGGGATTGTAAAATAGCGTGATGGCTATGAAAAATATGTTGGTTCCTTTAAAAATTAAAGATAGAACTACCATATAATCTTCAAATCCCACTTGTTGGTATGTATCCAAAAGAACTGAAAGCAGGGTCTCAAAAATATATTTGCACATCCATGGTCATAGCAGCACTATTCACAATAGCCAAAAGATGGAAGCAACCTAAATATCTATCTATGGATAAGTGGATAAACAAAATGTGGTATATGCATATAATGAAATATTACTCAGCCTTAAAAAGGAAGGAAATACTGTCACATGCTACAACATGGATGAACTTGAAAACATTATGCTAAGTGAAACAGACCAGTCACAGAAGGACAAATACTGTATGATTCTACTTATATGATGTACATAGAGCAGTCAAAATCACACAGACATAAAGTAGAATGGTGGTTGCCAGGAGATGAGGGGAGAGGGGAATGGAAAGTTATTGTTATGGGTAAAGAGTTTCAGTTTTACAAGACAAGAAAAGAGTTATGGACTTGGATAGTCATGATATTTGCACATTTAAAACCACTGAACTGTACACTTAAAAATGGTTAAGATGGCAATTTTTTGTTATATGTCTTTTTACCACAATTCTAACAACACACAAGAACACAAAATATTTTAATTAAAAAGTTTCCACAATTGGGGCACCTGGGTGGATCAGTCAGTTAAGTGTCCGAGTCTTGGTATCAGCTCAGGTCATGATCTCAGGGGTGGTGGGATGGAGCCCTGAGTCAGGCTCCACACTCAGCAGGGAGTCTGCTTGAAAGATTCTCTCCCTCTGCCCCTCTCCCCACTCATTCTCATTTTCTCTCTAATAAATAAATTAATATTTAAAAACAAATAACTCCAAAATTTGTATAAGGAAAGAAATCCAAACATAAGGTAAAGAGTACCTCCTGTTTTTCTTTGCTCTGATTAATTCCCATGTTTGAGTTTTCACATGCTCTCTTCTTTACTAGCAATACTACGGGGTTATTAAAAGACATTCAGTGAAGAAATTAGAAGATATATAAAAAAGAAAAAAACACCTTTATGTCAAGCATGTCTGATTTATCTTTCAATCAAAGTGGGCTTTCTCCTAAGTTGGTATTGTTTGGGTACCACTTTTAGATGATGAGGTAGAGGTAGAGAAGAGAGCTATCCTTCCTGCCATCCTAAACAAATGTGGGTTTTTTTTTTTTATATCAAACATAATTTGATCCATTGATGATAGGAAGTCATCTACGGGAAGCAGTTTTTTGAGGATGTATGGCCTCAAACATGCAATGAGATCATACAGAGATTCACCACCGAACAATTAATCTTCAATATTAACACACATACCAAGGCAAAGAAAAGAAATATTGATCAGGCTACATAAACACTCATGGAGTAGAAGTGGTGAGGAAAGTATAAGCCATCATTCTAAAATGGGTGCAGAACAACAGATTCTCATGATTGTCCCTTGGCACACATGCCTGGTGTGCTAAATGGTTACTGAAGTTTTTCCTATCTGAGAAAAAAAAATGTCCCATCATTCTGCAGATTTCATTTAGAAATAAAAGGCATAAGTCAAAAGCAACACATTTTATTTAAACTTACTATACACTTCTATGTGAAATAATTTCCCCTGAGAGAATTGGTATATATTTTAACCAATTTGTCAAGGCTTTTTATTTTTATTATATAAATGATGACAGAAATATGTGGGAGGAATGACATTACAGGTTTCTATCAACTCCAAGTTTCTCGGATTACACCATTTTTAAGAGGAAGAAGCCAACACAGTTTATGTTCCTGAAGCTTCCAAAAATGTTAGGGATATTGATTTTATCTGTTATTATAGGGTTAGAATATACTGATATTAGAGAAGTCTTGTGCCTTAGTAAAAACATGAGTCCCTGATCTAACTCTTCTTTTAAAGTTTCAAACACGACTATTAAAGTTATTAACTTATCACCCTGAAGGAGAAATCCCCAAATGGCAAAATTAATCTTCTAATATCTCCATTTCATTCTACGATTAAAATAATAAAAGGTAAATGCGGGCATTGGATCTCTGAATGTCTCATGAATATCAATTAGATTTTGTTCAAGTACTTTTAAAAAGATGAAAAATGTTATGCATACTGCTAATATATTTTCCCCCAATTACTAATTTTGTGTTTTTAGAGTTTTTTTTTCTTTTTTGAGTTAAATTTCAGTTGAAAGTGAATTAAATTCCCAATCCTTAATTCCATCCCCAACAATTCAAATGATTAGAATATTTTTAGAGGTTTTGAGGCACTATTATAATTTTTATTCACAAGGGAAGGGGGTGATATAAATATTTTAACATTATTTAGTAAAAATTTCACAGCCTAGGCTTCCGACACTAAAAACTGAAGTTTTGGAAGGTAGAATTTCCAAACCTGGTATCTATTATTAAAGTACTGTTAACTTGTAGATTACATATTTAACCTTGTTTCATTTTTTTTTAAAAACAAGTCTAGTTGTAAATAACAGCAAGACCACCAATAATGACAATGATAACCACAATATAAATGTTAGTTATGTTCTACCTCTATAGTTAATATGTTACACATATTAATTCATTCTCACAAGGACCCCACGGAGGTAAATACTATTATGCTCATTTTACTGGTGAGAAAAAAATGAGAGTGAATGGTGGAGTTATGATTTGAACCCTTGCAATCTAGCTTCAATGCTGTCCACCCATATGTGCTGTGTTATAGCATGCAAGATTTAACTGATATGACTTCTGGTTTGAGATTATTTTGATACTATGTGACAGACATCTATCCTTAAATTTATGTTCATAACTGCATGGTCAATACAATGCTAGCTGCTATAAAAAACAAACCCTCCAAATCTCAGTGACTAAACAGAATTCATTTCTCATTCAAATCATGTCCAAAGTGGTTTCTGTGACTGGTAGGGACTTCACATGTGGTAATTCAGGGTCCTACATTTCTTCCATGTGTGGAAATCTAGGACCTTGGAATCCTGTCTCCAGCCAGTAGAGAAGGAAAGGAGGATCATGCATGGAAATTACTATGGGCCAGTCCTGGAACTGGTACATTTCATCTCTACTCTCTTTCCATTGCCCAGAACTCAATTACAGGGGCAATGAACACTTAGAAATGCTGTTTAGGTATGTGTGTGCCCAGGGGGGAAAAAAAAAAAAAAAGGAGATCAATGAGTAGCTGGCCAATATCTCCCACATCAGTCTTTGCCTATCTTAGTGATGTGCTACTCATACTTTCTGATTCTAAAACTAGTATTTATTCCATTATACCTATCTTTTCTAGACACTCCATATACATATATCAAAGTGAATGATACCAGTATATACAAAGGATGTTATGAAGGTAGAGTAGGATTTAAAAAATGGCCAGATTCTGGCCAATAGGGAGATTTTGGGTGTCAAGGGAAAAAAAAAAAGCTAGACAATGTAATATTCAATCAGGTCTTCACTGAAAATTTTTATTTCTCTCCTGTGAGGGAAAACTTATCTGCTAGATACCTGTTTTCTTATCTGTCCCTGCTACAAGATATTAATTCCCTTGAGAACTTAAGGAATTCCTTGAGGAATTTTGACAGGATTGGTTATTGATATATAGTAAGCATCCAAGAATATCCTGGGTTTGTTAATTATTAATTTAAAAGTGCTCTGTAAATACTTAGTGCTAGGAACATAGCAAGTGCTTATTAGTAGAAGTTTTGGATTATTGCTTGGACAATATTGGTTTTTAATTGTGGCTAAAGAGAAAGAATCCAAACTTTGAATCTAAATTAAAGGTTTACAGAAGGATTAGACTGTTTTCCTTTCATATTTACTTTTGAAGGTAGGTGTATAGGAAATGGCTGATTGTAGGGCAATGCTCTTTGATATGTGAAGCACATGAACTTTTATACTATAAATGTAAAATCTGAAAAGCAAGACTCAAAAATACATTAAAGCATGCTTGTTCTTAGGTCTCTGGAAAAAAATTAAAAACAAAAATCAACCCCACATTTCCCCTTTGATGCAAAATCAGAATAAAAGGGCAATAAGACAACTATGACAAATAAGTACTTTTCTGTTAGTTATCCTATTGGCATTTGAGGTTTATTCATGCTCAAACAACTTGCCAGACACAATCTTATCCTTTAAAATTATAAATAAAATTTTGTACTCCTTTTTTACCCAACTATTTAAATGCCCTAACCATATTGTGTGACTCCATATCTAGTTAATTACACAATAATATACCATCTATTAAAGAAAGGTCTTGAATTCTGAGATTAAGAACAATATTATAGGGGGCAGAGCAAGATGGCGGAGGAGTAGGAGACCTGGATTTCGTCTCCTCTCAGGAATTCAGCTGGATAGGGATCGAACCATTCTGAACACCTACAAACTCAACAGGAGATTGAAGAAA
>NC_138381.1:35157734-35194731 GCF_054177405.1 Leptonychotes weddellii | reverse complement strand
GAATCTCAGATCTGTACCTCTGCAACAAATAATGCAATGTATGTTAAGAAAAAAAAAAAGAAGTAGAAGATAGCGGGAGGGGAAGAATGAAGCAGGGGAAATCGGAGGGGTAGACGAACCATGAGAGACGATGGACTCTGAAAAACAAACAGGGTTCTAGAGGGGAGGGGGGTGGGAGGATGGGGTAGCGTGGTGGTGGGTATTGAGGAGGGCACATTCTGCATGGAGCACTGGGTGTTA
The DNA here is from genome assembly GCF_054177405.1 of Leptonychotes weddellii. NCBI lineage: Eukaryota > Metazoa > Chordata > Mammalia > Carnivora > Phocidae > Leptonychotes > Leptonychotes weddellii. The sequence goes on along the minus strand of NC_138381.1, from coordinate 35,194,491 downwards.
TGCACAAACAATGAATCATGGAACACTTCATCTAAAATTAATGATGTAATGTATGGGGATTAAGATAAGAATAAAAAAAAAGAACAATATTATAGGTTCATAATCTTTTATTGGAAACCTTTGGTTCCAGATAGATTTCAGACTTAGAATTTTTAATATCTACATATAGTATGTGGAACATAAACATAGTTTGAAATATCCCAGAATACTATAAAAATATATTAATATTTGTCTAGAAAATATGAATACACTGAAGTAGATGGAGACCATAAATAGCTTCAATGTCAATTCAGATCAGGTTTTGCTAAAAATGAGTTTGTCACAAATTTATGTAGAAAATTTTTATTTTTGAGAGCCTTTTAGATTTTAAAATCATGAAAAAGGAACAATGGGCTCATAATATGATTAGATCTTCAGTGTTTAGATTATTGTTCCTATGCTGCCTGTTCATGAAGCAGTTTTAATGAATTACAGATATTTAAATATCTCAAAAATTTCAAACAACTATTGTATGGTCAAATAAAAATGTTTCTGGTGGTTGTTGGTCCAGCATGTAAGAAGCTAACAAGTAAGAAGTGAACACAAAAAAATCAGCAATTTTTCTTACATCTGTCAGAGAGGTGAGGTCACAAGGCAAACTACTACCCCCAAAACCAGATAGACCAACAGGTAGGTAGAAAGAATCATGACTTACTGGAGCAGAAACTCACATCACAGGAACTGGTACTGGTGTAGGAAAATTTTGACTGTAATAGATGAAATTCTGGAGGCTCAATGTAGAAAAATCTGAGAGATAAAAACTCCAGAGGGACCAAGTCATGGCAGTTGGAGTGAAGGGAGCTCCTCAATTTGCATTTATTCTTCCAGGAGTTCTACTAGGTTATTATAGTGAAGATCAGAGGAAAACAAAACAAAACAAAACCTTGGGCTTCCAGAGGGAAGGAGAAAGTAATATTTTTCAGTGTTAGAACTTCTTAACAAGTTCTGCTCTCAAGAGAAACTCTTTTACCAAAGCCTAAACTACTGGGGTTTTATCAGGTCCTAATTTACTTGGGGGAAGAAAAATACCCTACCTACTCTGAGAGGAAATACCCAAATGTAGCCTCCCCCCACCCCCAGCCATCCAATACCATTTAAAGGGTGGGGGAAGGAAAAAACTGAGAAACACTTGTGGAGTTCATAGCTGAGGGACATAAGTCTACTAAATGACTGAAACCTAATCATAGGAATATAGAACACTTCTCACATACCTTACCATTATTAAAGACCTATTTACTACAGTTTCTTTAACCTAGTACAACATGTCCACATTTCAATTAAAAATTACAAAGCAAACAAACAAAAAGTTTTGAAGAGACAAAATAGGTATTATAACCAGACCCAAATATGCCAGGAATGTTGAAATAATCACACTGTAAGTTTACAACAACTATGCATAATATACTAAGGACTGTAATGTAAAAACTAGACAATATGTAGGAAGAGATAGACAACATAAGCATAGACAGATGATTTCTGAGAAAAAATTAAAAACAAATGTGATAGACCACATTTTAGGCCATAAAAAGTACCTTAAATTTAAAAGGATAAAAGCTCATATAACCTATACTCTCAGAACACAAAGGAATAAAACTAGAAGTCAACATAAAGATAGCTAAAAAATACCAAAATACTTAGAGATTAAACAACATATTTATAAATAACACTTAGGTCAAAAAAGAAATTTCAAAAGAAGCTAAAAATACTTTGAACTAAATGAAAAAAATACAGTGTAGCTAAATTTGTGTGATGCAGCAAAAAGATATATTAAACTATATATTACATTGACTATATATATTAGAAAAGAAAAAATATCTAAAGTCAATAACCTAAGCTTCCACCTGAAGAAAACTCAAAATGGAAGAGCAAGTTATATCCAAACTAATCAGAAGAAAGAAAAATTAGAGCAGAAATCAATGAAATTGAAAACATGAAAACAGAGAAAAACCAACAAAACTAAAAGCTGGTTCTCTGAAAAGATTAGGAAAATGTGTAAGCCTCTAGTCAAGCTAATAAAGTAGAACAAGGAAAAAAAACACAAATCACTAAAATGAATGAAATGAGGGAAATCACTACAGATCCCATGGACATCAAAAGGATAATAAAGGAATACTACAAAAACAATTCTAAAGGACAATTCTATGGCCACAATTTCAATAACCAAGATGAAATGGACTAATATCTTCAAAGAAACAATCTGTAAAAACTCCCACAAGAAGTAGTAGACAATCTAAATAGAACTATATCTATTTAAAAAATGGAATCACTAGTAACTTTCCAAAACAAAGTATGACACCCAGAAGTGTTCACTGGTAAATTCTATCAAACATTTAAGGAATAAATTGTAACACTATAATCACTTCCAGACAACAGAAGACAGGAAATACTCCCTAACTCATTTTATGAGGTCAACATTATCCTAATACCAAAGCTAGATTTAAAAAATGACTGAACTGGAGTGCCTGGCTGATTTGGTTGGTAAAGTGTGTAACTCTTGATCTTGGGGTCATGAGTTCAAGCTCCACATTGGATATGGAGCCTACTTAATAAAAATTAAACAACAACAAAAAATTTTAATGACAAAACTACACTTAGCATAATACTCTCTAGCTCCATTCATGTCATTGAAAATAGCAAAATTCTATTTGTTTTTATGGCTGAGTAATATTCCATAGTGTGTATATATACCACATCTTCTTTATCCATTCATTAATGAATGGACACTTGGGCTGTTTCCATAATTTGGCTGTTGTGGATAATGCTGCTATAAACATTGGAGTGCATGTATTTTTGAATTAGTATGAATTAGTATTTTTATATTCTTTGGGTAAATACCTAACTGTGTGATTGCTAGATTGTAGGGTAATTCTATTTTTAACTTTCTGAGGAACCTCCATAGTGTTTTCCAGAGTGACTGTTCCAGTTTGCATTCCCACCAACAGGGCAAGAGGGTTCCCATTTCTCCAGTTACCAGGGGGGAGGTAGGATGGGAGATGGGTTAAATAGATGATGGGGATTAAGAAATGCACTTGTGTGATAAGCACTGGTGATACACAGAAGTGTTGAATCACCATATTGTACACCTGAAACTAATATTACACTGTATGTTAACTAACTGGAGTTTAAATAAAAAGTTTTTAAAAAGACGAAACTATAAATCAATAACTCTCATAACAGATGCAAAAATATACAACAAAATATTACCAAAATAAATCCAACAATGTATAAAAAGAATTATAAACCATGACCAAGTTGGACTTATCTCACATACGCAAGGTGAGTTCAATATTCACAAATCAACTAAGGTAATCCTTCACATGAAAAGATCAATTACACAATCATATCAATCATATCAATAGATGTAGAAAAAGCATTTGAAAAAATTCAGCACTTAAATTCATGATAAAACTTTCAGCACACTAGGAATATAGGGAACCTTTCTCAACTTGATAAAGAACATCTACAAAAAAACCTACAGCAAACATCATACTCAAATGGTGAGAAACTAGACACTTTTCTGATAAGATCAGGAATAAGACTAGGATATTCCCTCTCATCCCTCCTTTTCAGTATCATAGTGGAGGTCCCAGCTAATGCAATGAGGCAAGAAAAAAATAAAATATAAACACATTGGAAAAGTAGAAAGAAAACAGTCTCTTTATAGATGAAATGACTGTGTATGTAGAAAATTGTAAAGATTCAACCAAAAAACTCCTGGAACTAATTAGTGATTACAGCAAAGCTGCAGGCTACAAGGTTAATATATAAAAGTCATTTGTTTCCTATATACAAGTAATGAACAGGTGGAATTCAAAATTAAAAGCACAATATCATTTATATTCACACTCAAATAAATGAAATACTTAAGTACCAATGTAACAATATGTATAAGATATACATGAGGAAAAGTACAAAACTGAAAAAAAATAGGAAAGCCTGAATAAAAAGAAATACTACATCTTCCTTGATAAGATTCAATATTGTCAAAAAGTCAGTTCTTCCCACTTGATTGAATTCAATGCAGTCCCAATCAAAATCCCAAGTTATTTTGTGAATATCGACAAACTGACTTTAAAGTTTATATTGAAAGGCAAATGACCCAGAAAGACAATTCAATATTGAAGAAGAACAAAGGCAAAGGACTAACACTTTACTCTAGAGCTACAGTAGTCAAGACAGCATGGTATCGGTGAAAGAATAAATAGGTCAATTGAACAGATTGAGTCCAGAAATAAACCTGCATAAATATAGTCAACTGATCTCTGACAAAGGAGTAAGGCATTACAATAGAGAAAACAGAGCCTTTTCAACAAATGGTGCTGGAACAACTAGACATCCACATGCAAAATTTTAAAAAATGAATGTAGATGCAGGCATTATATACTTCACAAACCTTAACTCAAAGTAATACATGGACCTAAAAATAAACTATAAAACTTCTAGATCATCAACAGATCAGAGAATGAAAAAGAATGGATCAGTGATCTGGGAAATAGGGTAATAGAAAGCAACCAAACTAAAAGCAAAAAGCAAGAATAAAAAAAGAGAATAGGTTAAGGAAACTCAGCAATACCATCAAACACAACAACATTTGCGTTATAGAAATCCCAAAAGAAGAGAAAGAAGAGGGCAGAACATATACTTGAAGAAATAATAGCTGAAAACTTCCCTAATTTAGGGAAGAAAACAGACATTCACATCCAGAAAGCACAGACAGCTCTTAATAAGATTAACCTAAGAAGGTACACACCAAGACACATAATTAAAATAGCAAAAGTAATGATAAAGAATTTTAAAAGCAGCAAGAGAAAAGAGTTACATACAAGGAAAACCCCATAAGGTTATCAGCTGATTTTTCAGCAGAAACTTGGCAGGCCAGAAGAGAGTGGTATAATATATTCAAAGGGCTGAAAGGGAAAAAACTTCAACCAAGAATACTCTACCCAGAAAGGTTATCATTTGAAAAAGAAGGAAAGATAAAAGCTTCCAAGACAAACATAAGTTAAAGGAATTCATAACCACTAAACCAGTATTACAAGAAATATTAAAGGGACTTCTGTGAGTGGAAAGAAAGGGCTTTAATTAGAATAAAATTATATAAGGAAAAAAATTCACAGGTAAAAGCAAATATATAGTAAAGATAGTAGATTAATCCCTTACATAGCCAATATTGAGGTTAAAACACCAAATTAGTAAAGTGAATTTTATCTACAAAAATTAGTTAAGAGATACACTCACACAGAAGATGTACAATATGACACAACATACATAAAACTTGGAGGAGGAAGTAAAAATTTAGTGCTTTTAGAATCTGTTCAAACTTTTAGCAATCATCAACTTAATAGAGACTAACACATAAAACATTATCGATGAACTTGATGGTAACCACCGGTCAAAAACCTGTAATAGATACCCCAAAAATAAAGAGAAAGGAATCCAAGCAAAACACTAAAGAAAGTCATCAAAACAAGGGAAGAAAGTAACAAAAGGAACACAGAAGAACTACAAGAAACAACCAGGAAACAACTAAGAAAATGGCAATAAGTACATACCTATCAATTCCTTTAAATGTAAATGTACTAAATGCTCCAATAAAAAAATATACGGTGACCGAATGAACAAACAAATAAAAAGGACCTATCTACATGCTGCCTACAAGACACTCACTTCAGACCTAAAGACACATACAGATTGAAAGTAAAGGGATGGGAAAACATATACCATGAAAATCAAAGCAAAAAAAAAAAAAAGAAGAAGAAGAAGAACTGAGGTAGCAATACTTATATCACACAAAATAGACTTTAAAACAAAAACAGTAGCAAGAGACAAAGGGCAATATATGATGATAAAGGGATCAATCCAACAAAAGGATATAACATTTATAAATATCTATGCACTCAAAAGAGGAGCACCTAAATACATAAAGCAAATATTCAGAGACATAAAGGGAGAAATTGACAGTAATAAAATAACAGTAGGGACTTTAACATCCTTTTTACCACAATGGATAAATCATCCACACAGAAATAAAAAAGGAAGCAGTGGCTTTGAGTGATACATTAGACCAGATGGTCTTTACAGATATATACAAAACATTCCATCCAAAAGCAGAATACACATCCAAGTGTACATGGAACATTTCTCCAGGATAGATCACTTGTTAGGACACAAAACAAGTCACAAGTGAATTCTACTGAACATTTACAGAAGAGTTAATACCTATTCTTCTCAAACTATCCCAAAAAATAGAAGAGGAAGGAAAACTTCCAAATTCATTCTATAAGGCCAGCATTAATTACCCTGATACCAAAGCCAGACAAAGACACTACAAAAAGAGAAAACTACAAACCAATATTTCTTATGAACATAGATGAAAAAAACTTCAACAAAATATTACCAAATTGAATTCAACTATACAATAATAGAATCATTCACCATGAGCAAGTGGAATTTATTTATTTATTCAAGGGTAGTTCAACATTTGCAAATCAATGCAATACATCACATTAGCAAAATGAAGGATAAACATCATAGGGTCATCTCAATAGATGCAGTAAAAGCATTTGAGAAATTATAACATCCACTCATAATAAAAATTCTCAACTAAGTGGGTTTAAAGGGAACATAACTCAACATAATAAAGGCCATATATGAAAACCCACAGCTAACATCATACTCAATGGTCAAAAACTAAAAGCTTCTCCTCTAAGATCAGAAGCAAAACAAGGATACCCACTCTCACCACTTTTATTCAACATAGTACTGGAAGTCCTAGTTGCAGAAATTGGACAAGGAAAAGAAATAAAATCTATCCAAATTGGTAAGGAAGAAGTAAAACCATCACTATTTGTAGCTGTCCTGATACTATATATAGAAAACTCTAAAGACCCACCAAAAAAAGTATTAGAACTGATAAATCAATTCAGTAAAGTTGCAGGATAAAAATTAATAGACAGAAATCAAATGCATTTCTATACACTAAAATAATCAAGTAGCAGAAATAAATTAAGAAAACATTTCCATTTACAATTGCACCAAAGAAAACAAAATTCCTAGGAATATATTTTACCAAGGAGGTGAAAAATCTATATTCTGAAAAGTATAAGACACTGATGAAAGAAATTGAAGATGACACAAACACATGGGAAGGTATATCATATTCCTGGATTGGAAGAATATTGTTAAAATATCCATACTACCCAAAGCAATCCATAGATTCAATGCAATCTCTATTAAAATACCAATAGCATTTTACACAGAACTAGAAGAAATAATCCTAAAATTTGCATGAAACTATAAAAGACCTTGAATAGCCAAAGCACTCTTGAGAAAGAATAGCAAAGCTGAAGGTATCACAAATCCAGATTCGTGATATCCTACAAAGCTGTAGTAATCAAAACAGTAAGGTACTGGCACAAAGAAGACAAATCAATGGAAAAGGACAGAAAGCCCAGAAATAAATCCACACTTACATGGTCAGTTAATCTATGACATCAGAGGCAAGAATATACAATGGGAAAAAGACAGTCTTTTTGATAAATGGTGCTGGGAAAACTGGACAGAATGAAAGTAGATAACTCACACAATAGGCAAAAAACAAACTCAAAATGGATTAAAGAGACTAAGCTCCTAGAAGAAAACATAGGTAGTAATCTCTTGGACAATGCCCTTAGCAACATACTTATGAATAGGTCCCCTAAAGCAAGGGAAACAAAAGCAAAAATAAACTATTATGAATATACCAAAATAGAAAGCTTGTGCACAGCAAACGAAGCCATCAACAAAATGAAAAGGGAGAACCTACTAATTGGGAGAAGTTATTTGCAAATGATACATCCAGTAAGGAGGTAATATCCAAAATATATAAAGAACTTACAAAACTCAGCAATAAGAAAACAAACAATCCAGTAAAAAAAATGGGCGGAGTATCCAAACAGACATTTATCTAAAAATTGGCAGAGGAGCCAAATCGACATTTTTCCAAAAATGGGTAGAGGATTCAAATAGACATTTTTCCAAAGAAGAAATACAAATGGCCAACAGACATATGAAAAGATGTTCAACATCACTAATCAGGGAAATGCAAATTAAACCATAACGAGATATCACCCCACACCAGTCAGAATGGCTAGAATAAAAAAGAGACAAAAATAACAATTGTTGGCAAGAATGTAAAGAAAAGGGAAACTTCATGCATTGTTGGTAGGATTGTGAATTGGTGCAACCACTGTGAAAAACAGTATGGTGATTCTTCAAAAAATGAAAAATAGAAATACCATATGATCCAGGAATTCCACTACTTTATTTACCCAAAGAAAACAAAAACATTAATTCAAAAAGATATATGCACCCCTGTGTTTATTGCAGCAGTATTTACAACAGCCAAGATATGGAAGCAACCCAACTGTCCATCAATAGATAAATGCATAAAGAAGATGTGGTATGCCATGGCAATCAGACAAGAAAAAGAAATAAGAGGCATCCATATTGGTAGAGAAGAAGCTAGACTGTTACTGTTTGCAGACATGATACTATACATAGAAAATCTTAAAGACTAGAACACCCAGAAATTGGCAGCATTTCTATACACAAATAACAACATCACAGAAAAAGAAATTTTAAAAACTACCGTTTACGATGGACCCCCCCAAAATACTTAGGAACAAACCTAACTAAAGAGGTAAAAGACCTGTACTCTTAAAACTATAAAACACTCATGAAAGAAACTGAAGATGACACAAACAAAAAGATATTACATGCTCAAGAATTGGGAGAATTTATATGGCCACAATGCCCATATTACCCAAAGCAATCTACAGATTTAATGCAAACACTATGAAAATATCAATAGCATTTTTCACAAAACTAGAATAATACTTGTCTGAAACCACAGGAGACCCTGAATAGACAAAGCAATCCTGAAAAAAAACAAAGCTGGAGGTTTAAATTCCAGATTTCAAGAACACTACCAACCTGTAGTAATCAAAACAGTATGGTACTGGCACAAAAATAGACAAAAAGATAAGTGGAACAGGATAGACAGCCCAGAAATAAACCCACATTTATATGGTCAATTAATCTTTGACAAAGGAGGCAAGAGTATACAATGGGAAAAAGACAATCTCTTCAGTAAATGGTGCTGAGAAAACTAGATAGCTACATGTAAAAGAACGAAACTGGACTGCTTTCTAACACCATACACAAAAATAAACTTAAAATGGAGTAAAAACCTAAATGTGAGACCCAAAACCATAAAAATTCTAGAAGAGAACTCAAGCAATAAATTTTGTGACATTGGCTATAGTAACATCTTTCTAGAGATAGGTTTCCTTAGGCAAGGGACACAAAACCAAAAAGTAAACTACTGGGACTTCATCAAAATAAAAACTTAACTGCACAGTGAAGGAAACAATCAACAGAACTAAAAAGCAACCTATTGAATGGGAGAAGATATTTGCAAATGGCATATCTGATCAATGGTTAGTATCCAAAATATGTAAAGAACTTCTAAAATTCAACACCCCCCAAAATGGATAATCCAATTAAAAATGGACCAAAGACCTGAATAGGTATTTATCCAAAGAAGACATACAGGTGGCCAACAGACACATGAAAAGATGCTAAATACCACTCATGATCAGGGAAACGCAAATCAAAATCACAATGAGATACCACCTCACACGTGTTAGGATGGCTAAGATCAAGAAGACAAGACACAACAAATGTTGGTGAGGATATGGAGAAAAAGGAACACTCGTGTGCCATTGGTGGGGATGTAAATTGGTACAGCCACTGCAGAAAACAGTATGGCGTTTCCTTAAAAAATTAAAAATAGAAATACCAAATGATCCAGTAATCCCCCTATAGGGTACTTACCCAGGGAAAATAGAAACACTAACTCTAAAAGATATATGCATCCCTGTGTTTATTGCAGCATTATTTATAATAGCAAAGACACGGAAGTAGCCTAAATGTCCATTAATGGATGAATGGATAAGGAAAATGTGGGTGAACACCACACACACACACACACACACACACACACACACACACACACAGGAATACTACACAGCCATAATAAAGGATGAGATCCTGCCATTTGAGATAATGTGGATGGACCTAGAGGGTATTATGCTAAGTAAAATAAGACTGAGAAAGACAAATACTGTGTAAAAATTAACAAAAAGCAGAATCAAAACTATACAGATAATAAACAGTTGCCAGAGGGAGGATGGTGGTGGTAGTTGGTTTGGCAAAATGATAAAGGGGAGACGGTGATACAGGCTTCCAGTTATGGAATGAGTAAGTCATGGGAATAAAAATCAGAGTAAACACAAAACAAACAAACAAACGAACACACAAAAAGGATGTAGTATATACAAACACACACACATATATATACAATGGAATATTACTCAACCATAAAAAAGAATGGAATCTTGCTATTTGTAATAACACAGATGGACCTAGAGGGTATTATGCTAAGTGAAATAAGACAGAGAGACAAAAAACAAAACAAAACAAATAATCAGTCTCTTATATACAAAGAACAAACTGGAAGGCAGGTGGATGGAGGGGTAGGTAAAATAGAGAAGGGGGATTAGGAGGTACAAAGTTCCGGTTATAAAATAAATGTCATGGAAATTAAAAGTACAATATAGGGAATATAGTCAATAATATTGTAATAATGCTATATGGTTGACAGACGGTGACTGAACATATCATGGTGAGCACTGAGTAATGTATAAAATTGTTGAATCAGTATGTTGTACACCTGAAACTAATAAAATATTGTATGTTGTTTATAATTCAATACAAAAAAAGTCCTAGAAGACAATAAAAGAGAAAATCTAGATGGCCTTGGTCATAGCCATACCTTTTTAGATACAACAGACATAATCTATGAAAAAATAACTAATAAACAGGACTTTATTAAAACAAAAAATGTCTTCTCTATGAAAGATACTGTCAAGAAAATGAGAAGACAAACAACAGACTGGAAGAAAATATTTGCAAAAGACATATCTGAGGAAGACAGTTATTCAAAATATATGAAGAACTCTTAAAACTCAGCAGTAAGGAACCTAGCAACACAGTTAAAAAATGGGCAAAGGATCTAAAGAGTCACCTCACCAAAAGAGATAAACAGAGAGCAAATAAACAAATGAAAAGATGTTCAAACTCATATGTCATTAGGGAATTAAAAATTAAAACAAAAATGACACACCACTAAATATCTGTTAGAATGGTGAAAGTCCAAAACACTGAAAACATCAAATGCTAGCATTCTCATTCATCATTGGTGGGAATGCAAAATGCTATGTCTGCTTTGGAAGACAGTTTGCAGCTTCTCACAAAAGTAAACATACACTTGCCAAATAATTCAGCAGTCATACGCCTTGGTACTTACCCAAATGAGTTGAAAACAAGTCCACACAAAAACCTTTATGCCAATTATTACAGCAGCTGTATTCATAATTGCCAAAATTGGAGGCAACTATTATGCGCTTCAGTAGGTAAAAGGATAAACTGTGGCACATGCAGACAGTGGGATATTATTCAGTGCAAAAAATAAATGAGCTACCAAACCACTAAAAGTCATGAAGGAAACTTAAATGTATACTACTAAAGGAAGGAAGACAGTCTGAAAAGGTTATACTTTTTATTCCAACTATAGGACTTTCTGAAAAAGGCAAAACTATGAAGACAGTAAAAAGAATAGTTTGTCAGGAGTCCTGGGGGGCAGCAGGAAGGAATAGGTAGAGGAGCAGAGAATTTTTAAGGTAATGAAACTATTCTGTATGATACTGTAATGATGGATACATGTCATTTTACACTTGTCCAAACCTATAGAATGTTCGACACCAAGATTTATCCCTAATGTACACTATGGATTTGGGGATGATAATGATGTAGTTTCATCAACTGTAACAAATGTACCACTCTGGTGAGGGATATTAATAGTGGGGGGAGGTCTATAGGGGGTTTACAGGAGGTCTACAAGAACTTTCTGTACTTCCTCTCAATTTTGCTGTGAACCTAAAATTCCTCTAAAAATAAGGTATGTTTTAAAAACAACAACAAAAATGATTTTGTTTTTGATATAAACCATTGTTGCTTCCAAACTATTCACAGGATCTTTGGCTTTCGTTTTTACTTCCTTTCTTCAATGTTTTTTTAACACTCAGCTAAGCCAATAGTTTAGTTTCCTATTCTCATTTATATTAAACATATGAATTTGCCATTTCTTATGAGTAAAAAGTCAAACATTAGCAATTTCAACAAAGTTAAAATTAACTATAGAATATAAGCTGGTGCTTAACTTATAAAAATAAAAGATTTCTTTCTTGCTTGCACATGATTTGAGTCAGAATAAAATCATCTTGACATTAACCAATGTATAGCTTGTGAAAAAATATGTTCTCAGTTCATAGGAAACTGGATGCTCACACCTTACACAGAAGACAGACCAAATTTTTTCTCTTGCCATAGGGCCATATTTGTTCAACGACAGGGAAACAAAGAATATATTGTTTTTTTCCAACAAGTTAAGTCACAGTAAATTTATAAGACACAATGGATTATGATGAAATGTAATTCAAGTTCAATCTTGATCCAATTTTCACTTTTATCCTATGTCCAAATATACAGGGTAATATACCTCTAGATAGAGACCACATCACACTTACATAGAAATATTCTCCTGGGTTGGCGTATGTGAGTTTGCAAGATTCCTAATACTGGTCAGTTTTGTAATTAAAAAAAAAAAAACAACATAAAACTTAGTGGTTTCTATTGGTTTATCAACTCTGGAGAAAAGTAATGAATCCAAAGCTTTTACAGATTGTCAGCATTTGTCCAAGCACTATCTTTAATTTAACCAACTCAATTCTCCCTCCCCCATTTGCTATCTGTGACCTTGGAGGATTTATTTCACCTCTCTAAATCTCAGGTTCCTCATTAAAAACAGGATATTACTAGTACCTACACATCACAGGATTGAAATGAGAAATTACTGAGATGGTGTTTAAGAACAAAAACTGATTGAAAATTATCTCCCAAAGAGAAAAATGCTATAATGTCAACTAGTGACTAAAGCATAAGCTAGAATATGATTATATAGTTTAAAGGCTGTTTAATTTTTAAGATAAGTTTTTAAACTAATTAACCCTAAATGGCTACACCAGTTGTAAAACCTCACATGAGATCATTTTTGAGAGCTATTTTTGACAGCTGGGAAATTCAGGCATTTGAAAGTGTTTACTGAGACAGCACGAACCCTCTGACAGATGGGGAAAATAAAACCTTCACAGGCACTTAATTGTGAGCGCCTAAATATTGTACCTTCCAACATTTGATTACTTGAGTTTTAGTATTTTGTTTTTGTATTTTAAAATGCTATAAAAATTTATGTCTTCTATTGGGGAAAAAAAAAGCTTTCATGGCCATCACTATAGTTTCTGAATGGTTTATGACTCAGTTATGCCTGATCCTCAAAAATCTCCTTTTAGACACTTTGTTTTTCCTCTAGACCAATATTTTAAAAGCCTCATGTCTTAGTCTTCCTATTATAGAAAAACACACTAAATAACACAATATTGAGTAAAATAAAATGCAATCAACCATTTTAGTTTTGCAGTAAAGGCTGTACATTCAATAGATTTTAGGTAAAATTCTAACCATAACCCATCTTCAGTGTGTGTTGGGGAAGGTATGAAATATACAGAAAGATTTTAAATGATGTTCTGGCTTCCTTAATCTCTCTTAATTGACTATCTGCTTAAGTCTAGGGTGATGCAGCAAACAGCCTAAGGTTATACCCACTTGGATTTTATAGATAAATTGGGATATAGGTATGTAGATAAATAACCTCTGAAATTGGTTATCAACCTTTGATCAAATCAACCACTTTTTATTGTATTCTTAAGCCAAAATAAAAGAAACCAATTAAAAAAAAAAAGTGTGCCTGATATAACATGTCTACTTACGTTGTACTAAAGTACTTTATAGCATAAACTATGCTCTATTCCCTTATATCTATCAGTTTAGAAGAGATATTTGTTAATAACGGTAATTGTAGCTATTTGATATACTGATTTAAAGTCTATTAATGTTCTTCCAATAACTTTGGGATAAGACCAAATAATACAACCAGGAGGAGCTCTAAACCAATGTATAATGTAATAGTGTCAATTTACATGAAACAGGGTACTGCAAACAATATTCTGCTAAATAAAGAACTAAGTCATGTACTTAATTTTTTATGAAAACAACTATTTTTTTTAGAGAGAGAAAAAAATTCACTAGCCAGCGGGGAGGGGGGGAGGGGAGAGGGGAGGAGAGAGAGAGGGAGAGGGAGTCCCAAGCAGATCCCATGCCCAGCACAGAGCCCCATACTGGGCTCGATCTCAAGACCTGAGCAGAAATCAAGAGCCCGATGCCCTACCAACTGAGCCACACCGGCACCCCTAAAAACAACTATTTTTAAAAGGAAAATTGTTTGAAACACAGAATTAACCACAAACTGTATTTATTGTTTTCATTACATAGATGTGTTCCTTATAGGTTAAAATAAAGGGGCCAAATTTCTCCTGTTTGACTCTTCCTGTTGTAAGAGAGAAATTTAAAGATTTTTTATTTATTGATTTGACAGAGAGAGACACAGCAAGAGAGGGAACACAAGCGGTGGGATGGGAGAGGGAGAAACAGGCTTCCCGCTGAGCAGGGAGCCCAATGTGGGGCTCCATCCCAGGACCCCAGGATCATGACCTGAGCTGAAGGCAGACACTTAACGACTGAGCCACCCAGGCACCCTTATAAGAGAGAAGTTTAAAAGGAAACTCTTGATACAGTTTTTGTCCTAGGGCAGTTGGTGACTAAAATACAGCTCATTGCTCTGAAATAGTTCATATTATTCCCCCAAAGTTTCGGTTTACAGAGTATTTTATGACTCATGAACTATATACGAATACTGACCATTTTTATCCTGACCATTTTTATCTAGAAATTAAAAGCTAAGCTTTTTTTTTAGGCAGATGTGGAAACTTTGTTGAACCACAAAAGGATATTGATCATTACATTGACTTTAATAAGGATTTATAGTATCTACAAATTCTTGGTTGTTAAAGTTTTGCAGGATACTCATTCCTTAATTCATAAAGACCTAGTATAAATCTTCAAATTATTCTCCAACCTTGGTTGTATTATAGATAATGTGATATGGATATTCTGACCCACTTAAAGGATTTTAGCATAGTATTAGCATTCAATCTACTATAGGTCTTAAAGAAGTAAATAGTCACACAGTTTTATGGTTTTTGACTAGGGAAAATAAACAAAAAACATAATGAGAGATTATCTGATATTTTGAGGGGAAAGTAAATAAATTTCATGTTTGAGAAAATCATTATAGTGGACTCATTATTTATAAGTTCATATACTTGCTACATATATCACTATTCTGAGTTCATAAGAGAGAGAAAGACACAGAGCAAATGCTACCCCAGAGATTAGAGAGGCAGAGAGGTGAAGACTGGGACTCACAGCTTACCTGACTGGGACTCACAGCTTACCTGAGCAGACGCCCACAAGCAGAAACCACTGCAGGAACCGGGGTGCTAGGGTAGGAAAACCTGAAGTGTAACTGATGAATTGCTGGAGACTCAGTGTTGACTCTCAGAATTAAAAACCCTAGGGGGACTCAGTTATAGGATAGAACCCAACAATGTTGTGAGCATTACGTCCAAAAGTTTGCCCAAGATTCCCAATGTAAATATTGGAGAAAAATCCTCTCCTACTTCCGGCAGAGAGAGAGGAAAAGGAACCATTTTGAAATAAGCCAGAGCACTCTGTTCTTAAATAGGCCTGCCATCAGGAGAAACTAATTAACCAGAGCCCAGCCTGCTAGAGTTTTATCACAGCCTAACTGACACGGGGAAGGGAAATATCCAACTCAAGCACACTTAAACCAATCTGTCCCCCTGTCTCACCTAAGTGGGGAGGAAAAAACTGAAAAACACTTGTGAAGTTCACAGTCCAAGGTACAGGATCACTAAAAGACGGACACCTAATTATAGGACTATAGAACATGCCCCTCCCCCTACACCTCCCAAAACATCATTACAGGCCTATTTACAGCAGTTCCTTTCACCAAGTACACTGAATCTGGCTATTCAGAAAAAATTATAACTCATACCAAAAAGCCAAAAATACAATTTGAAGATACAGAGCAGCATCAGAATCAGACATGACAGGGATTTTGGAATTAAATATATATATATATATATATATATATATATATATATATATGCTTATGTATGTGTCTATATAAGTATTAATGACAGCAATAATACAAGGGATGGGAGGAAGGAATTAGGATATTTTGTTGTTATAAGGTACTCACACTACTTGTGAAATGGGATAGTGTTATTTAAAAGTGGACTTGAATTAGTTGTAATGTATATTGCAAACTCTAGGGCAAGTACTGAAAAAAGTTTTTAAAAAGTATAATTGATATGCTAAAAGAGAAAATAGAATCATATAAAATGCTCAGTTAAAACCACAAAAGGCAGAAAAGAATGGAAAACAGAAAACAGAAACAAAGAAGAAGGACAATAATAGAACATAGCAATAAAACATGGTACATACTAACCCAACTATATCAATAATCTTATTGAATGTGGTCTAAATATACTGATTAAAAGACACAGATTGTCAAAGTAGATAAAAAAATATATAACCCAACTAATGTATTATTACCAGAAACCCACTTTAAATATAAAGACACAGAAATTAAAAGTAAATGGATGGAGAAAAAAAAAAACAGCAGTAATCAAAAGAAAGTAGCTATATTATTTTTAGATAAAGCAGACTTCAAAGTAAGGAGAGTAATCAAGTACAAAGAAGGATATTACATAATGATAAGAGGTCAATTCCCCCAGAAGATATAACAATTCTTATCATGTATGCACTGAATAATTGATCTACATGATGCAAAAACTGATAGAATTGCAAAGAAAAATAGATGAATCCTCTATCATAATTGGATGTTTCAACACCCCTCTCTCAGAAACGATCCAGCAGTCAGAAACAACATCATCAATCAACTGGATATAACTGACATCCATAGACTACTTCATATAATAGTGGAATACACATTTTTCTCAAGCTCACATGGAATATTCACATTCTGGGCCATAAACACACCTTAACATATTTAAAATAATAGAGATCATACAATGTCTGTTTTCTAACAACAGTGTAATTCAACTAGAAATCAATACCATAAGCTAACTAGAAAATCCCCCAAAACATAGCAGTAAAAAACCACACTTCTAAATAACATAAGTCAAAGAAGATATCACAAGAAAATTTTAAAAATATTTTGCAAATGAAAACACAACTTAGCAACATCTGTAAAATGCAGTTTAAGCAGTACTTGGAATTTTACAGCATTGAACATATATATTAGAAAAGACAGCAGATCTAAAATTAATAATATATATTGTTTCCACCTTAGAAACTAGAAAAAGAGATGAATATTAAACACAAAGTAACCAGAAGAAAAGAAATAATGAAAATTAGAGCAGAAAGCAATAAAATTAAAAACAGGAAAACAACATAGAAAATCAACAAAACCAAAAGATGGTTCTTTGAAAAAATCAGTAAAATCAACAAGCCTCTAGCCAAGCTTAGAGAAAGAAAAAAAGAGAGCACACTAATTACTAATACCAGAAATGAAGGACAGGACGTTGCTACAGATCTCATGGACATAAAAGGATAATAAAAAGGGGTGTATGGGTGGCTTAGTTAAGCGTCCAACTCTTGATCTCAGCTCAGGTCTTGATCTCAGGGTCATGAATTTAAGCCCCCCAAAAAGGATAATAAAGGGATACTATGAACAATTCTATGCCCACAGATTCAAAAACATGGATGAGATGGACCAATTCCTTGAAAAACAGTGGGAAAACTCACATAAGAAGAAATGATGCCCAGATATGTTCACTGGTAAATTCTACTAAACATTAAGGAAGAAATTATATCAATTCTCTATACTGTGGACACCTGGGTGGCTCAGTCGGTTAAGCATCTGCCTTCAGCTGAGGTCATGGTCCCAGGGTCCTGGGAACAAGTCCGGCATCGGACTCCCTGCTCAGCGGGGAGCCTACTTCTCCTTCTACCTGCTGCGCGCCCTCTCTCTCTGACAAATAAATAAATAAAATTTTTTAAAAAAATTCTCTACACTCATTTCCAGAGAATAGAAACAGAGAGACAATATTCCCTAACTCATTCTATGAGGTCCACATAATGCAAATATCAAAACCAAAACCAGTAAAACTATAGAGCACTATCTTTTATGAACATGGAGAAAAAAGAATTCTCAACAAAATAGTAAATTTACTGCAAAAAAGTATAAGGAGCACCTGGGTGTTTCAGTCAGTTAAGCGTCCAACCCTTGGTTTCAGCTCAGGTCATGGCCTCAGGGTCCTGGGATTAAGCCCCGTATCAGGCTCCAAGCTCAGCAGGGAGTTGGCTTGAGGATTCTCTCTCTCTCTCTCTCTCCCTTCCCACCTCCGTTTATGCTCCTCTCTCTCTCTCACTCTCTCTCTCAAATAAATAAATAATCTTTCTTTTAAGTATAAAGAAATGACACACCAAAACAAAGCAAGAGTTCCCGCAGGTTGCAAGTGGGTTCGACATTCAAATATCAATTAATGTAATCTATCACATCAACAGAATAAAAAAAAAATTAATGATCATATCAATCAAGAAAAAGCATTTGACAAAATCAACACCGAATATTCAAGATAAAAATTCTCTGTAAACTATAGGAATAGAGGGAAACATTCTCAACTTGATAAGACAATCAATAAAAACCTACAGCTGACATCTTACTTGATGATGAGAAACTTGAAAGTTTTCCACTAAGATCAGGTAAAAGGCAAGAATGTCGCCTTTCACCACTCCTTTTCAATATTCTACTGGAAGGACTTGCTAATGCAATAAGGCAAAAGAAAGCAAACAAAAGTATACACATTGGGAAGGAAGATATAAAACTGTTATTGTTCGCCAATTACATGATCATCTATGTAAAAATCTGAAAGAATGGACAATAAAACCCCTGAACTAACAGATGATTATAACAAGTTTTGAGGTTACACACTAGTGATCTCCAGCCAGCCATCTGTGCACCAGAGGCCACTTCAAGGAAAGCATATTGTAGTGTGTGGGCAAAAATGAACAGGCTGAGTTGGGGAGGCTTGGAGCTGCCCTAATGCCCCAAGGCATACTAAAATCAGAAGATTTCTGCTTTTATCAGTAAATCGGAGTGCAGTTACAGTTACAGTGATTTCCCCACTCTACTCAAGAAACAAGAAAAAACTTAATTTCTTGCTCCTTCTTGGAGAAGGACAGGCAATACAATGCTCACTTAAGTATCAAGACTTAGGTTTCCAGATCAAAAAATAAGGCCCAAATGTTGTTAATGAAATATAAAATTCTCATGTAGACCATAAGGTGGACTTGGAAGAATAAGATCATGGAGCATGCTATGATTCACTTTATGTTTCTGAGGAAAATAAAACCTTAGCCAGAGAAGTAAAATGGACACTGTCAATATTATTCTTCCCACCTTCCCTATCCTACACAGGATATCACTAGACCTGTCTCCTCTCCTCCTCTGGAATTCTCTCTTCTTCTGAAGTGCCCAAGAAACTAGATAGAGGTGAAGAGTTTCAGAGGATGCCAGAAGTATGAAATGCTTAAGCATAAGAATGTACTTGATTCTTGATCATTTCTTTAGGGAAAGATAACTCATCCCAGGAAATGGCCCATGCAGGGAAGCCCTGTTCACTGATGATAAGGCAAAATAGGAGCTACTGGGAACTGGTAGGAGGAAGCCCTCTTTCATGGTCATTGCGATTGTGGGCATCACATTCATCATGGACTACTGAAATACAAGAAGCATCCACCCAGCGATAACTACAGATTTGGGGCCGTGAGGAACCACCAGTATAGATGATGTGGCTTTTGACCCAGCTGAAGAGTGAAAAGACTGATTATTCAGATTTATATACCTATTTCCAACGAAGGTAGCTACACATGCATCTTATGGGAAAAGAAAAGAAGACACTAATGGTACATACATTTTATTTATTGGAATTCTGTCAAAGGCTAAAGAATGAAAAGTACTTCGAAAACCCCTATATATACCATCTTCCCTTTCTGTGGACAATGGCACCAAGTATAATTTGAAAACTCCATCAGAATTATTTGAAATAGATGTATAAAATCAATGGCAAAAGTCATCCTGAATCAAAGCCTAAAATACAGACTGATTAGTGTAAAGGGATTTGCTGCAATTCAACACTGCATCTCAGTGAGATGAATGATAGCATCTGTTAATAATTATGAGCCAGCTGGGTAGGAGAAATAATAGAAATCCGTAACACACAATATCTTTAAGCAACACAATGAAGACAGTTTGCTAGATGCTGAATCAATAGATAAATAACTTTTAATACGGGATCTATTAATAGGACTTTAAATTGTTATTGTATGGCATCAGACAAAAAGAATGTGTTTTCATGAATAGTGCCTAGACCAGCAAAGAGCTGCTAAGGATATTCACTTAACCTTATTATAATGTTTACTTTCTGTGCAGACACAGATGGTAGATGATATTCTTATGCTCAGCATATTTCAGTGGTTAAAGTCAAATGTTTATAAAACCCAAAGCAAATTCCTTAGGAAACCATTAAGGCGGTATAACAATTCATTATTAATAATTAATGAATTAATATTAGTAAAAGTAATTTGAACAATTTCTGATCTACAGAAGCACTATACAAGTGTTTGGCAAAATAAAAATAACTATGTTAGGGTTACTTCTATATTGACGTCCCCCTATAGCTGTGGCATAATTATGATGTATGATATGTCACGTACAATGTCTAAAAAGTTAGGTATAATCTTTTTAGTCTTTTTTTCTCCCACTTATAATAACATAGCAGAATGTAACTGAGTTAATTATTTTGTTTAACAAATATTTATTGAGCACTTATTATATACCAAGCATTGTTCTGAGGACTAGAGATGTAGTAACAAGATAAAACACAAGATCCTACTCTTCTAAGGAAGGAATCTTCTACTAGGGGAGGAATATAATCAGGAGACAATTAACCAGGGGTAATTTCAGACACTGATAAGAATCATGAAAAAAATCAGATAAGGTATTATAATAGTAATGGGACGTTGAAGCTATCAGTTTACTAACATCAAAACAACTTTATAAAATAATTCCTTTTGGAAAATAGAAGCCAACTAATTTTTCATACTTGACTTCTAATCATTCTTGGTCACTGCACAAAATATAAATATTTCATCCATTCTCTTGAACATCCTACCATGTTATACACCTTTCACATAGTTTACGCTCCCCCATCTCTGAAACCGCCCATTTCATGGCAAGCACACCCTGTCACTTTAACCTTTGCAGAAGAGAACATGCTTCCTTCCTTTCTTTGCCATATGTTAAATATAGCCCTTGCTGAGACCATTGCCTTATTGTCTGAGTAGGGAAGAAACTGATCCTCCCCAGGCTAGTCAATTCTTAGTGACAGCACAGAGCTTAGCCTGAATCATGCCTTTGATCAGAAAACTAGATAACCCAGAGCCAAATCCCTTCTATGTGGCTCATATACTCCAGGAGGCGATATTATTCTGCCTTAGTCATCTCAGAGCCAGGTACCAGGCAACTAAGGACTACTAGGATAGCTTAGAGTCTGCTGAAATTATTCAAATTAACCAACCTAAATTGTCTACTCTGCCCTGCCTTGCTTTTCTTACAGAAACTCCAATTAAGCCCATGGAGTAGGCCCCTTGTTGTTGCCCCTTCTTCCTCCTGACCAACACTGGTGCTTTCTCATGTGGCCCTGCCTGGTGAGCCATGTCTCCAGTTCCTAGGACTTGTGAGTATAACACACTTTGCTCTTTTGAGCCTCTTGTGTGTCTTCTCTGGTGGCTGCATATGACTGACCATCACCTAGGGAGACTAGATCCACATTGCCCCTTCCTAACATTTAGTTTTCCACTATTATGTGAAAACAACCTTCTTTGAAGTCTGTCTTGTCCAGTTTTATAGCCCCTGATCTCTCCTTATTTATTATTTTACCTGCAGTTTAGTTCCCTGTATTTCAAGACTTATTTATCACCTGGCCCACAGTCTCCCTTTCTACCCCAAATGACACCATTTTCCTGAATTACTTCAATGTCCTTAAAGATGATGTATTCATCATCCCAGCCTCATAACACTGTGTACTCCTCAATTCAAATGACATTCATTTCATTTTAAATGACAGGTCATTTCAGGCACATACAAATAAGATCATATCCTAGACCTCGTTATCACAAGAAATGATTCTTCTTTCGAAATACAAAACCTCAATTTTCAATTCTCTGCTTATAAATTATTATCTTCACAACTTTGTCACTATCTCCCACCCACTGTCTTTTAGCTGTCTTCAATAAGTTTTCCAATTCTTTTTTTTTTTTTTTTTTATTCATGAGAGTCAGAGAGAGAGATAGAGAGAGGCAGCGGCAGAGGGAGAAGCAGGCTCCCCGCCTAGCAGGGAGCCCAATGCGGGTCTCGATCCCAGGATGCTGGGATCGTGACCTGAGCCGAAGGCAGACGCTTAACCATCTGAGCCACCCAGGCGTCCCAAGTTTTCCAATTCTTTAACCAAAATTTCTCCCAATTTACCAATCCCCGCCCATTTTCATTACCTTTCATTCAACCTAAAAAGATTATCATAACTCTAAATACCCCTTTACCAATGCCCACAACTAACTTATCCCTTGATCTTTAGCTGAATTCAAAAGAGAAAACACACACCTTGTATCACTAATTGAGCCTGCCTCACAATCTAGGAAAGCTACACAACTGTGAGAGATGGCGTCCTCTCAATGTTGTGGTTGCCAACTCCACCGAGGGCTCCATATCTGTTCCAATTCCTATTATCATTAGAGTCAAAACTTCCCGCCTCTTTATGTTCTCATGCCTATTACCTACTTTCATTCCCCCCATCCTTCACAGTTAAAATCCCTCAACATCCTGCCTCCCTATCTACAAAGAGAACTTATTTCCCCTGCATCCATCTTCCTCTTATCCTTGTTCAGGGTTTCTCATTGACTTCTCAATCTTTTCACTGATCTCACTGCTCCCCCTAGTTCTGCTCAACTTCACTCCAGTTTCCATACATCTGCAAGGCTATGACTGCATGTCACAATATAAAAGAGATACCCCTGTTTTGAATCCTTCAGTTACTCGCTACCTTCAGGTTGAAGTCCAATAGCCCTACAATGATGAACCCTCCCTCCTGTCAAGCCTCTTTTTTTGCCTCTGTACTCACCTTCCCCCACCTTGGTCTAAGAAGCCTGTGGTCCAGCGGTACTGGCATGGTTGTATCATTCTGTTCCTATCATGTCCTCTTAATTTTCTCTTCTTCATACACATTACTCCCTCAGCTTTGTCAACTGGTGGACTCCTATTCATCGTTCAAGATTCTCCACAAGGAAGTCTTAACTGATCCCCACCTGCCCTTTTCAAACGGGTTAGGCATCTTTTTGTGTGTATTTCACATCACAAACATTAATCCATCTTCTCTCTTTTTTTTTAAAGATTTTATTTATTTATTTGAGAGAGAGAATGAAAGACAGAGAGCACGAGAGGGAAGAGGGTCAGAGGGAGAAGCAGACCCCCGCTGAGCAGGGAGTCCGATGCGGGACTCGATCCTGAGACTCCAGGATCATGACCTGAGCCGAAGGCAGTCGCTTAACCAACTGAGCCACTCAGGCGCCCTAATCCATCTTCTCTTAATAATCTCTATTTGTCTGCCTCCCGTCTACATGAAGTGCCTTTTGAGGAAAATCAGTTTCATCTTTGAGTCTCCACGACCTACTACAGTGTGAAAGAGAATGATTATTTAACAACTAATTCTGGCAATTTTCATATGAACAAAACATTTTCACCTGTTTATTTAGATATACTGTGTGATCCTACTATTTTATATTGCTCCACTTTCTTGGAACTTTCATGTTAAAACCCCTGAGGAAAACTTTATTTATAAGTTAATGCATATTTTCATTTCAAATTTGTTTGCTTTAAAAGATAATGAAGAAAAAAGATAATGGTGAAAATAACAAATAATCTAGTGCACTTATCTCTATTCTTTAATAACCACTGTTTTCCAACCATTAAATGATCTTGTGTACTTGGCTTTTCTAGAATACATCTTATTATTTTTAAATTGAAATAATAACATAGTTTTTTTTTTGTTTTTTTTTTTTTACAATTGTGGGTGGCAGTCAATGTTAGCCTGTGTGTCGGGGAGGGAGCAAGGTAAATAGGGACAGGATAAGTGAATCAAAACAGCAGAATTACCATTAACTAATGATTTTAGCTCTGTGATGTTCAATACAATAGCTTCTAGCCACATGAGTCTATTTAATTTTAAATTAACTAAAATTAAAAATCCAGTTCTTTAGTCATACTAGCCATATTTCCTATGCTCAATAGCCACATGTGGCCAGTGGTTACCAGGACTGTGCAGATCATTGCTGTCATCACAAAAATTTCTACTGGACGGTGCTGATACAGCTAAACTGAATTCTATACCATAAATGGACAGGTATCTATGGAGACATAAATTGGGACTAAATTAAATCCTAGGTTTTTGCCACTTAATATATCTGCAAGTAAAATTAATAAAATCGTTTTTGTAGAATTAGTAGTATCATCTCTAATTGCAAACAGCCAAATTCTTCAAGCAGATATCGCTAAGCTTTTTATGGAAAATACTTGACATTACAGATTCAGAGGTTAATTCTCCCATCAGTGCATGCATAAATCTTCTATAAATGTTAATAGGAGAATGTTAATGAAAAACCTCTAAAATCGACACGAGAATAGTTTCTTCACTATGAAAATCTATTTTCTCTTCATTTGGAACTACTTAACTTGAAATTGTACTTAGCATTTGCATAATTTTAAGTTCTTATTTATAATTAAATAAAATATCTTTTTAATGTTTTAACCCCATGTCTATTTTTCTTTTGAAGTTCAAAATTTGAGATGATGTATGATAAATTGAAAATATTGCCCTAAAAATTCATTTCACAGTTTAATAATTCCACTTAACCTCATATTTGTTTAGTTTTCTTGTTTTCTTTTTTTCATAAATGATTAGCCCTACAAAATATTCCTGATAAAAGCAATGCTCTTTCTCTACAAAATGTGATCCACAGAGGTAATGAGGAGAAATGTTGACATTCTGTGAAGTTCAGTTTGACCTAGCTCTCCTATCCTATCTGTACTGCATCTTGGTCATATACACACTTAACCTAAAAGATATGATGAGAGCTCATAGGAATTAAAAATAATTTATTTCAAAATGAATAAAAAAATCAAGATAAAGCACACATGTTCCCAGACATAGTTCAAAGCTATGATGGCGTGATGCTGAGATCCTGAGTGTAGTCCCCAGGAAAGGAGCTTGGTAGTGCACTCTTGCTACTCAGGGTGTGTGCTGCCTCTATCACAGCTTGCTATAAACAAATACTGAATGCTATTTCCACTTTTTACCTTTTTACACAAAAGAGAAAATTCCCTTTAGATTTCTTTCAGTTAGAGAAAGAGGTACTAATATAGGTCTTTCATAAAAAGGAATGGTGTAAGGCAAACTTTCAAAAAAGAGGGAATACCTGTAATAGCACAAAGGAGATGGATGGGAGCAAAGCTCTATTAGGTTAAGGAAAATGACACCAGACTTGACACCAGACTTGAGCCCAGAGGAACAAAGGAAGAGAGCCAGAAATGATAAATAAGGTAAATATAGAAAAAACTATATATACTAGGTTCTCCTTTCCTTGCTCATATTCTTTAAAAGTGATAAGATTATGTAAGGTAATAATTATAACAATGTACTGTAATATTTATGGATATAATGTAACAATAATAGTACCAAAAAAAAAAAAAAAAGGAAAAGAGCTATATAGAAGTGTTTCTGTTTCTCACTGGAAATTAAGATACATGATAGGACCTGGAACAACCACTAAGGAAATAATTCAAAAAAGAACAAAAAAATCATTAAAGAAGTTAAAATGCTACATTAAAAATATTGATTCAAAGCAAAAGAAAAGAGTAAAGGAGAAATAGAACAAAAAAGACATGAGACATGTAGAAAACAAAAGGCAAAATGGCAGATATAGATCCAACAATATCAATAACAACATTAAATGTGAATGTATTAAATAATCCAATTAAAAGACAGAGATTGCTTAAAGGGGCCCGAGGGAAGGCGAGGAGCTGCTGATGGCCGGAAAGAAAATGGATGAGTCTTTGGTGGTTTGTGATGTCGCTGAAGATTTAGTGGAAAAGATGATAAAGTTTTGTTTTCACAAAGAAATGAACAATGCTGCCATTATAATGAAAATTGATAAGGATAAACGCCTGGTGGTACTGGATGAAGAGCTTGAGGGCATTTCACTGGATGAACTTAAAGATGAACTGCCTGAACGACAACCTCACTTCATTGTGTATAGTTATAAATACCAACATGAGGATGGAAGAGTTTCATATCCTCTGTGCGTTATTTTCTCCAGTCCTGTTGGGTGTAAGCCTGAACAACAGATGATGTATGCTGGGAGTAAGAATAAGCTAGTCCAAACAGCTGAACTAACCAAGGTATTTGAAATAAGAAATACCGAAGACCTAACTGAAGAGTGGTTACGTGAGAAACTTGGATTTTTCCACTAATGTGAACTGTGTTTCTAAAGTATTTATGTATTAACCTGACCATACTGGAACCAGACATAAATACTTATGCCTAAAAATGCACTGTTATTTACAGTTGGTTTCCTGCAGTAAAGAAAAATTCTTCATTTGTTCAAAGTTTGAACAAAGGGGAAATCATCTTCATAGTAATGAAACTTTGTGAAGTGTTTCCTTATATTTGTAATTGTTAGGTGGACTACTTCTCTCCAGGGACTTTTGCACTCTTGTGACTGATTTCTATAACTTACAGTTCAGAATTTGTTACTACTGGGGGTATAGCTCAGTGGAAGAGCATTTGACTGCAGAATTTGTTACTATTTACAGACACCATTGGAAAGTGGGTATTAGATTGTGATAGAGAACAGTTGCCTCCTTCTGACAAATACTGGATATTAGCAGTTTCTATATGAAAATAGCATATTATCACTTGTCAAATCTTTAAAATTTATTTGGGGTAAAAGACTTGAATGACCCAATTTAGAGCCATGAAAAATAATTTACTGTAGTGTAAGTTGCATTACAAGTACACTTGTCATCAATTCCGTACGTTCTTTGGTTTCCTATATCTTTTTAATGAAGTCCAGAAACTTTGTTCATCAGTCATTCATTCTTAAGGTCTGGGAGTTAGATTTTATAGTAGTTATGACTATTATGTTTTCTTCTTACAGGAAATAGCATCTTAGTCTTGGAAATTGATAGGTTGGAACTAATCAAGGGCTTCATTCCTGGTTGTGTCATAGCTAGATAGTTTTGGATCTAGGTTAATAACACTTTATTTATAAAGCACCTCTTGATGTTTTCCTGTGAACACAAGTTATTTTAAATGTGTTAATACTGTGCCTTTGATTTGTTAGCTTTAAAGTTAGTTTAAGACTTTTACACTGCCAGTATTCCAGATTTGGTGAAATTAATACATTTGTAAAGGGTCCAAGTAAAACAATTTTCTAATGTGTGTATCTGAAATTTGTAATAAAATCAACTTCAAAAATTCCAACTATCTGCTTGCGTTGGTGAATATATGGCAGTTGAGAACTATAATTTGGGGTGTATTTATGATTACCTTTGTGCCATAAGAAAAATTACTTACCTTAAAACCTTGGCCAGAGTTAATAACATTAACACATTAATAGAAATTGCATCGTATATCCTAAATGTCAGAAGATATTCCAAACTGGACATCCATCATAAAGCAAGGATTCTAGTATATAGTGTACTTTAAGAACAACATATTAGTAACTGTTTACCATTAATTTGACAAAAGGTCTTGAGACTGTAAAGACTAACCAAATTTGGTGAGCGAATTCTTATGTTAAGAATATCTTAGTCAAAGATACAAATGTAGTGATCCAAAGGGGTATGCGCACCCCGATGTTTATAGCAGCAATGTCGACAACAGCCAAATTATGGAAAGAGCCAAGACGTCCATTGACAGATGAATGGATAAAGAAGACGTGGTATATATATACAATGGAATATTATGCAACCATCAAAAGGAATGAAATCTTGCCATTTACAACAACGTGGATGGAACTGGAGGGTTTTATGCTGAGCGAAATAAGTCAATCAGAGAAAGACACGTCTCATGTGATCTCACTGATATGAGGAATTCTTAATCTCAGGAAGCAAACTGAGGGTTCCTGGAGTGGTGGAGGGTGGGAGGGATGGGGTGGCTGGGTGATGGACATTGGGGAGGGTATGTGCTATGGTGAGCTCTGTGAATTGTGTAAGACTGTTGAATCACAGACCTGTACCTCTGAAACAAATAATACATTATATGTTAAAAAAAAAAGAAGAAGAAGATAGTAGGAAGGGAAAAATGAAGGGGGGGAATTCGGAGGGGGAGACGAACCATGAGAGACTATGGACTCTGAGAAACAAACTGAGGGTTCTAGAGGGGCGGGGGTGGGGGGATGGGTTAGCCTGGTGATGGGTATTAACGAGGGCATGTATTGAATGGAGCACTGGGTGTTATATGCAAACAATGAATCATGGAACACTGCATCAAAAACTAATGATGTAATGTATGGTGATTAACATAACATAATAAAAAAAGAATATCTTAGTCATTTCAAAACTAGAAAGGCATTATTTTATGTTGGCGTATTTTTCATTTATATATTCTTTGCATTTTTTTGAGGTTTCTGTGCCGACACTAATAAAGAGGTAAAGATAGTGGGAATTTTCACAATATTGAATCTTCTGTAGCCAACACTGTCTGGCTTCACTAATCTAAAAAACAGGAAGCAATAGGAAGTTAGTAGGAGATCAGGAAGTGATAGAGTGGGCATTTGTTTTGGTTAATGAATGGGAAGGACTCTTTTTTCCAATTTCCAGAGAGAGAGAACTTCAAATCCAGGAAGTTTACGAATTCTTTAAACAGCTATTTTGGTAATGGAGAATAATGCTTACAATACTGTGGAAATGCAGATACAACCCAAGTGAATGGAGAGTGTTTTTAATGTTTTCAAATGAAGGAAATGAGATTTCATTTCACCATGTTGGCAGCAATAGGGGAAACTAGTGCTGCAAGAATATATCTTTTTATGAGGTTCCTTATTTTATCTTGCATGTTTTAGTTGTTTTGTTTTGTTTTTAAATTTGAAAGTCCTCCATATTGTCAGATGATACTGACTTCCATAAACAGAATGTAGTTCCCCTGTTCTCTAACAGGGACAAAAAGTTGTGAGAAATCATGCTTTTTTGAGCTTGTTTGACTCCTTATCAATAGCATGTATTTTGCAAGACAGTAGATTATGATCGGGGAATCAGTAGAACATGTTTTGACTCCCTCTGTCTTATAGGGAGACTTAAAAATCCTATGCTCTAGAGTATTCTCAGACTTTTATATAAATTTCCCTCCCATGTAATCAAATTTTGCATTGTTCTTTTCAAGTATATGTTCAATTTGCTCTCTTTTTCTGCCTTCTCTCAAATAGTAACTCCAGATTGGATAATTCCAGTTTTTACATTCCATAGCTTTCTGGTGCAGCCATTCCCATTCATATTTTAATCTTTCCCTTTTGGCATCAGCTTTTTTCTTAGGAACCTCCTTCATGGTCTTCCAAGTCAGCATTAGTTTTGAAATTGTTGACCTTGCATGAGTCCTGCATAGAATCTAATGTTGTCACAATAGAGCCAACTAGTAATTCCAGCATGCTTTTAGTACGGTTTCTATGGCAACATAAATGACATATGAAGAAAACTGTTCTCAGGTTACTATGCTGAAATTCCAAAATGTCAGAGTTTTGAATAGTCTTTGCTTTGTTCTGATATTGAAGCAACCATGTTAAGAGAAAGGTTGTTAGACCATTTTTGTTTAATTGACTTCTAAAATAAATGTTCAAATTGTCTATTTCTAAGAAGTTTACCAAACGGCTAGTGCAGTTACACATACTCCTGTTTAAGAGGGTGTTGCTAATTTTTTTTATTACTGTTACTAAATAACCTTTGTAGCAAAATGTTTGTCTGCACTTTTCTTTCCCCTTTTATCTCCTATTTTCAGGATTCAAATGTAGCCATAAACTATATCCTGGTATGACACTTTAACTAAAAATTCCCAGTTAGAGGAATTTGTTGGCAAATTAAATTTGGCTGTCTTTATTCCCCACCTATATAGATAGTAAGGAAGGTATACTTAAAAAAATGTTTGGACTACTTTAAAACCTGAGCAATGTCATTAATCCATAACGTGGACTAGTGATGAATAGATATTCTCATGAGAGTTTAAATGCTGATATTTGGTGGAAGTAGAGAGTAACTTGTATTCTATCAATTCAAATATTCTTAGTATGGTTGCTTTCCCTATTTGTTCAATAGACTGATAATACTGGAATCTATAGAATTTGAGCCTTTACAACTTATGTGAAGAAGTGTCTCAAACATTTCTGGGCAAATCTTATTTTGTATTTCTAGAAGAATATAAATCTTTTTAGGACACTTAACACTAATGGCCCAACTTGAATATTCTTGAGAAATTTGTTTCTTGTTATGCCATTTGACATTTCACATCAGTGACCATGTTCCTGTAATATTCAGAACAACTATGTTAGGGTTATGATAGAAACTGTGTTTTCTTGCTTTTTGGAATATAGTTCATGCACATATATTACTTGAATATTGTTTGAGATCACTAACTTGCCAGGGCAGTTCCCATGATCTAGATGGTCCAATATAATCTCATTCAGGAGGCTTGAAACATTAATGGTTTTGTCTTGTGAATTTTAACAGTTCCCTGTCATCATTTAACAAACTCAACAACTGGCACAACTTCTTAAACTGTGATTTCAGTCTCTGCTAGTTCATATTGCATGTTTATTTTGGACAGTCTTCTGTTAAGCATGGTGCTTGTACTGGTTTAAATAAAATGTTAACATGAAAAAAAAAGAGATTATCAGACTGGATAAAAACAAAAAACAAAGTAATATACAACTATATGCTATTTAAAAGAGACACATTTAATTTTTAATTTTTGTTAAAAGAGACACATTTTAAAATCAAAAACAGAAAGAGATTGCAAGAATGGAAAATAATATATCATGCAAACAACAACCACAAAAAAGCTGGAGTGAGTATACTAACAACAGACAAAATAGACTTTAAAACAAAAATGCTACCAATGTAAATGAGAGACATTTTATAATGATAAAAGGATCAATCTATCAGGAAGATATAACAATCATAAAATATGTGAGCCTAATAACAGAGCACCAACGTACATGAAGGAAGAAGTGACAACAATGAAGGGAGATAAAGACAATTCAACAATAATAGTTGGATAATAGTTGGAGATTTCAATACCTCACTTCCAGTAAAATAGGTAGAACAACTAAGCAGAAGATCAACAAGGAAATAGAAGACTTGAACAACCCTATAAACCAACTAGATCTAACAGACATCAATAGAATACACTTCACCAAACAACAGCAATATATATTCTTCTCAAGTGCACATGGCTCATTCTCCAAAATAGACCATATGCTAGTCCATAAAACAAATATCCATAAATGCAAAAAGACTGACATAGTAAAAATGTGTTCTCTCTGACCTTAATGGAATGAAATCAGAAATCAACAAAAGAAAGAAATTTGGTAAACTCACAAATATATTGAGATTAAACAATATGCTTCTAAATAACCAACTGGTAAAAGAAGTAATCAAAGGGAAATTAGAAAATATTTTCAGGTGAATTAAAATGAAGACACAACATACCCAAACTTATGGTATGCAGCTAAAACAGCAGTGTTTAGAGAGAAATTTATAGCTGTAAACACATTTTAAAAAAGAATAAAGATCTCTAATCAATAACCTAATCTTCCACCTTAAGACACTGGGAAAAAAAGACAAAACCTAATGCAAGGGAAAGGAAGTAAATAACAATAATTAGAGTGGAGACTGATGAAATAGAGAATAGTCAAACAATAGACAAAATGAATGAAACCAAAAGGTTCTTTGAAAAAGAACATAATTGACAACTCATTACCTAGATTGATAAAAAAAAGGAGAGAAGACTCAAATGATCAACATAAATGCAGCAGGGGTCACCACTACTGACCTTACATAAATAAAAGATTAAAATGAATACTCTAAATAATCATATGCCTACAAATTACTTAGGTGAAATGGACAAATTCCTAGAAATATACAAACTATAGGGGCGCCTGGGTGGCTCAGTTGTTAAGCGTCTGCCTTTGGCTCAGGTCATGATCCCAGGATCCTGGGATCGAGCCCCGCATCGGGCTCCCTGCTCCGCGGGAAGCCTGCTTCTCCCTTTCCCACTCCCTCTGCTTGTGTTCCCTCTCTCGCTGTGTCTCTCTGTCAAATAAATAAAATCTTTAAAAAAAAAAAAAGAAATATACAAACTACTTAAATTGACGCAAGGATAAGCAATCTGAATAGACCTATAAAAGATAAAGATATTGAATTAGCAATCAAAACTACCATAAAGGAAAGCCCATGCTCATATGGCTTCACTGCCCAACTCTTTCTATGAGGCCAGTATCACCCTGGTCTGAATGCCAGGCAAAGATATCACAAGAAATGAAAATTACAGCTGATACCTTATGAATATGAATACAAACATCCTCAATAAAATACTTGCAAACCAAATCCAGGAACATGTAAGTAAAATTATATACCACGATCTACTGGAATTGATCTCAGAAATACAAAGTTGGCTTAACATCTGAAAAGTAATTAATCATATCAATAAAATAAGAAACAAAAACCAGATAATCAACTCAATAGACACCCATAAAAATATTTGACAAAGCCCACACTCTTTCATGAGAAAAATTCAACAAAGTAGGGAAGGGAACTTCACCAACCTCAGAAGAGACATCTACAAAAACCCACAGTTAACACCTAAATTAATGGTAAAAGACTGGACGCCTTCATCAGTGATAAGGACCAAAACAAGGACCTACACTCTTGTCAATTCTATTCAAGTGTACAGGTGGTTCTAGCTACAGCAATTTTATAAGAAAAAGAAATTATGGCACCTAGAATTAGAAAGGAAGAGGTAAAACTATCGCTATTTGCAACTGAAATGCTTTCGTATGTAGAAATTTCTAAGGAATCCCGTGAAACTCTGTTAGAACTAAAGAGTGAATTCAGCAAGGTTGCAGGATACAAGATCCATATACAAAAATTAATAGTATTCTATAGAGTAGCAATGAACAAACCAAATATGAATTTTAAAAAAATCCTTTTACAAAGGCATCTAAAAGAATACAACACTTAGGAATACACTTAACAAAAAAGTACAAACTTATATTCTGAAATCTACAAACTATTTTTGAAAGAAATTGAAGATGGAAATACAAAAAAAAAAAAACACACCTGTTCATAAATTAGAAGACTTAAAATTGTTAAGATGGCAATACTCCCCATATTGATCTCCAGATTCAAGGAAATCATTACCAGAATCCAAGCTTTTTTTTTTTTGAAATTAATATGCTGATTCTAAAATTTATATAAAACTGCATGGAACTCAGAATACCCAAATCAATTCTGAAAAAGAAGAACAAAATAGGGCGACTCATTCTTCCCAGTTTCAAAACTTGCCACAAAGCTATGGTAATCAAGACAGTGCAGTATGGCATAGGATAGATAGATATAGAATTCAGAATCCAGAAATAAACCCATGTGGTTATTGTGAATGCACTTTCAACAAAGGTGCCCAAACCATTCAATGAGAAAAGAACAGTCTTTTCAACAAATGGTGCTAAGACATCTGGAGAAAAGAGCTAAAAGTATAAAACTCAGAATAAAACATAGTGATAAATCTTTCATGCCCTTGTATTTGGCAATGGAGTCAGAGATATGACCTGAAAAACATGAGCAATGTGAGAAAAAAAGATAAATTAGATTTCATCAAAATTATCTGTGATTCAAAGGATGCTATCAAGAAAATGAAAAGACCACCCACAGAGTGGAAGAAAATATTTGCCAATCATATATATGATGAGACTTGTATTTAGAACATACAAAAAACGTACACAACTTTTTAATAAGAAGACAAATAGCCCAATTTTTTAAAAAGGACCAAGTTTCTGAATAGACATTTCTCCAAAACAGATATACAAATAACCAAAGAAAAGATGCTTGGCACCAACAATTATCAGGGAAATGCACATCAAAAACGTAAGAGATAACATTTCCCACCTACTAAATGGCTAGAATCAAAAAGTCAGATAATATGTGTTTGTGAGGATGTGGAGAAATCAGAACCCTCCTATACTGCTGTTGGAAATGTAAAATGATACACACAGCTTAGAAAACGGTCTGGCAATACTTCAAGGGTTAATCATGGAGTTACCGTATGAACCAGCAATTCTACTTCCAAGTGTATAGCCAAGAGAAATGAAAGCATATGTCCACACAAAAACTTGCACACATATGCTTATTAGCAGCATTATTCATAATAGAAAAAAAGAAAAAAGAAGAAAACTCAAATATCCATCAATTGATGAATTGTTAGGCAAAATGTAGTTCTGTATATCCATGCAATGGAATATTATTTGGTCATAAGAAGGAATGAAGTACTAATACATGCTAAAACAAGGATGTACCTTAAAAGTATTATACTAAATGAAAGAAGCCAATCGCAAAGAACACATATTACATGATTCCATTTATATGAAAAGTCCAGAATAGGAAATCAACTGAGCTGTAAAAGTAGTTTAGTGGCTGCTAAGGGGGCTGAGAGGAATGGAGAGATAGAGTCATAGTTAAAGGGGATGGGGTTTCTCTTTTTTTCCTGTTATTTAACATAATTGACATATAACATTGTATATGCTTAAGATGTACAATGTTATGATTTGTTACCCTTATATACTGCAACATGATTGCCACAGTAGAGTTAGTTAACACCTCTATCATTTTTGTGTGTGTGTGGTGAGAACATTTAAGATCTACTCTTCAGCAACTTTCAAGTATGTAATAAGTATTGTTAACTATAATCACCATGCTATACCTTAGATCCCTAGACTTTATTCAACTTATAACTGAAAGTTTGTTCTTTGTAAGCAACATCTCTCCATTTCCCTCAACCCCAGCCCCTATTATCATTCTACTCTCTGTTTCTATGAGTTTGGCTTTTTTAGATTCCACACGTAAGTGATATCATACATTTGCTATAAGTGGCAGGATTTCCTTCTTTCTCTTGGCTAAATTATATATATGTAATTATATACACACATACTACCTTCTTTATCCATTCATATGTTGACAGACACTTAGGTTCTTTTCTTATCTTTGCTATTGTGAATAATGCTGAATGAACATGGGAGTGCAGATATCTCTTCAAGATCCTAATTTTATTTTCTTTCAATATGTACCTAGAAGTGGAATTGCAGGATCACATGATAGTTCTATTTTTAACTTTTTGAGAAACTTCCATACTGTTTTCCATAATGGTTTTACCAATATACATTCCTACCAACAGTGCACAGGGTTTCCTTTTCTCCACATCTTTACCAACACTTGTTACCTCTTGTCCTTTTGATAATATCTATTCTAATTGATGGGTGTTAATATCTCATTGTAGTTTTGATTTGCATTTTCCTAATGATTAGTGATGTTGAATATCTTTTCATGTACCCGTTGGCCATTTGTATATTTTGTTTGGAAAAATGTCTACTCAGTTTTTCTGCTCATTTATTAGTCATATTTTTTGTTTTGTTTTTTACTATTGAGTTGTATGAGTTTCTTATATATTTTGGATATTAACCCCCTTCAGATATATGATTGGCAAATAGTTTCTCTTATTTTATATGTTGCCTTTCATTTTATTGACTGTTTCTCTGTGGTCAAATAATCTTTGACAAAGCAGGAAAAAATATGCAATGGAAAAAAGGCAGTCTCTTCAATAGATGGTATTGGGAAAATTGGACAGCTATATACAGAAGAATGAAACTCGACCATCCTTCAACACCATACACAAAGATAAACTCAAAATTGATGAAAGATCTCAATGTGAGACAGGAATCCATCAAAAT
Organism: Leptonychotes weddellii; assembly: GCF_054177405.1. Taxonomy (NCBI): domain Eukaryota; kingdom Metazoa; phylum Chordata; class Mammalia; order Carnivora; family Phocidae; genus Leptonychotes; species Leptonychotes weddellii. The sequence goes on along the minus strand of NC_138381.1, from coordinate 35,158,125 downwards.
CCTAGAGGAGAACATAGGCAGTAACCTCTTCAACATCGGCCACAGAAACTTCTTTCAAGATACATCTCCAAAGCCTAGTGAAACAAAAGCAAAAATGAACTTTTGGGACTTTATCAAGATAAAAAGCTTCTGCACAGCAAAGGAAACAGTCAACAAAACAAAGAGGCAACCTACAGAATGGGAGAAGATATTTGCAAATGACACTACAAAGGGCTGATATCCAAGATCTATAAAGAACTTCTCAAACTCAACACCCAAAAAACAAATAATCAAGTCAAAAAATGGGCAGAAGACATGAACAGACACTTTTCAAAAGAAGACATACAAATGGTTAACAGACACATGAAAAAATGTTCATCATCATTAGCCATCAGGGAAATTCAAATCAAAA
>NC_138381.1:35091479-35157234 GCF_054177405.1 Leptonychotes weddellii | reverse complement strand
GAACATAAGGAATAGCATGGAGGACATTAGGAGAAGGAAGGGAAAAGTAAAGGGGGGGGGCAATCGGAGGGGGAGATGAACCATGACAGACTATGGACTTTGAGAAACAAACTGAGGGTTATAGAGGGGAGGGGGGCAGGGGGATGGGTTAGCCAGGTGATGGGTATTAAGGAGGGCATGTATTGCATGGAGCACTGGGTGTTATACACAAACAATAAATTATGGAACACTACATCAAAAACTAATGATGTAATGTATAGTGACTAACATAACATAATAAAATTAAATTAAATTAAAAAAAGAAATATTTTAGATTTATTTTTGTTTTTGCTACTTGTGCTTTTTGTGTCATATCCAAAAAATTGTTGCCAAGACCAATGTCAAATAGCTTTTCCCCTATATTTTCATTTAGGAGTTTTATAGTTTCAGATTTTATGTTTAAGTCTTTAATCATTTGCAGTTAATTTTTGTAAGTTGTGTAAATTAGGAATCCAATTTTATTCTTCTGCATGCGGTTGTCCAGTTTTCCCAGCATCATTTATTAAATAGGCTATCATTTTCCCATTGAGTATTAGCTTTCTTGTAAAATATTAGTTGACCATATATATGGAGTTTATTTTTGGCCTTTTGATTCTGTTCCATTGATCTAGGTCTATTTTTACTCCAGTACCATACTGTTTTGATTAATATAAATTTGTAGTATAGTTTGAAATAAGGAAGTTTTGTTCTTTCTCAGGATTGTTTTAGCTATTCATTCTTTTGCATTCCATACACATTTTAAGATAATTTTTCCTATTTCTGTGAAAAATGATATTGGAATTTTGATAGGGATTGCATTAAATCTATACATGCCTTTAGGTAGTTTGGTCACTTTAACAATATTTATTTTTCTCTTCCGTGAACACCAAATATATTTCCATTTATTTCGTGTCTTCTTCAATTTCTTTCATCAATGTCTTACAGTTTTCAGTGTATAGATATTTTATCTCCATGGTTAAATATATTTGTAAGTATCCTATTGTTTTTGATGCTATTGTACATGTGATTGTTTTATTTTTTTTATTTTTAGTTATTTTGTTGTTGGTGTATAGAAATGCAATAATTTCTCTATGTCGAATTTGTGTCTTCATCTTTACTGAATTCACTCATTACCTCTAACAGTTTTTTGGTGGAGTGTATAGAATTCCTATATCTAAGATCACATCATCTGTAAGCAAAGACAAGTTTATTTCTTCCTTTCTTATTTGGATGCCACTACTCTCCTAACCCATGCTCAGGACACACTTTTTTTTTTTTTTTAAAGATTTTATTTATTTGACAGAGAGAGACAGCGAGAGCAGGAACACAAGCAGGGGGAGTGGGAGAGGGAGAAGCAGGCTTCCCGCCGAGCAGGGAGCCCGATGTGGGACTCGATCCCAGGACTCTGGGATCATGACCTGAGCTGAAGGCAGACGCTTAACAACTGAGCCACCCAGGCGCCCCAGGACACACGTTTTAATTGATCATTTTTAGCCTGGGCAAAATGTATCTCCAAAACAAGCACAGTCACTACCAAGAGACTGAAACAAAAATTGAAATCTATTTTTCATTCCTAGGATAAAGATCATTGTCATATTGAGTGGAACATCTCTCAGCCAAGAAGTGTAAATCAGGTAGATAAGAAATAGTTTTGGAGATATGATCAGGCATTTGGTATTTAATCTGACTGTCCACGAGTAATACAATTTTAAAAATATAATATGGCCCCTACAGCCAACCTGCTCAATAGTTGGCCAATTGCTGAAAGAGCAAGAAACCAGGCAAAAGTGCCTATAAAATACAACCAGCTCTTTGGTAATTACTGTAGATTAATTCAATTCCAGACTTTGTTTAAAGAATATATTTTACCTTGATCTCAACACTGTGTTGGGTACTTAGGTTTCAACTATGAACAAAATGGTATACATAGTTGCCCGATAGATATTTATACTATAGCTACCATGGAGTAAAGACATTGAAGATATTGAAGATATTAGTTTTTATACTAGTCTTTTTTTCCCATTACTATTTCTTTGTTTTCCATTCATCTCTGGGAAAACTTTTGTTGAATATGTCAGTCTGTCTCTGTCTTTATAAAAGAAAATAAGGAGAGATTTGTTACCATAATTGGATCAAAATCTGAAAGTCCCCAGAACACTCCTGATCTGGCACGATATCCAAATTAAATCATAGAATCCCAAGGGGCTAAAATTCAAGAGAGTGTGAACACTTGACAATGTGTGCTCCTTTTGGGGGGGAAAGATAATATCTATATCATTCTCAGTGCCTGGAAACTCTGCTGCAGACATGACAGATACTAATTTCTATTTTCTCTACTCAGAAATAGTGACAGCACTGTCATAACAAAGAAGTTCTTAAAATTCAACAATGACTTTTGAGAGAGAATGTGATTTGATACTGAATTTATTTCCTAAAAGTAACGAACTATAAACCTGAAATTAAAAAATGTAGCTGAAAATTTTAAGGACAAAGTTATATTCTTAGATTTTATACATTAGGACAAGAATGTAGGTAGGTCAGGAATCTCAGCACAAATAAGAATTTTTTTTTAAGATTTTATTTATTTATTTGGCAGAGAGATAGAGAAAGAGCGAGCACAAGCAGGGGGAATGGGAGAGGCAGAGGGAGAAGCAGACTCCCCGCGGAACTGGGACCTGGATGAGGGACTCAATCCCAGGACCCTGGGATCATGACCTGAGCCGAAAGCAGACACTTAACTGACTGAGCCACCCAGGCTTCATGCAAATAAGAATTATTTCAATTCAGTTATTCCTAATGATTATAAGGAAGATGGCTCAGAAGGCTTAATTATTTTTAGTGTAGTAGGGTATACTTCAATACAACTTGTTTTTAAACTTGAATTCTTCCTAAATATACCTGAGAGATTTAGTGTTTCTAAGCACTACTTCTTTAGCACTGCAGATGATGATAACTAAATTCTCTAATCTCTGACTATAAATTCTTTCTACCAGAGAATCCCAAACTACTTAATTGCCCTCATCCTTTTTTTTGTCCTTCTCATACATACAACATTAGCTAAGAACAACATATACTTTACCATCTTCCAGCCAGTCTGATTCAATAAATATTTGTTAGAAATTGCACTAAATGCTAATGCTTCAGAGATGGTTGATACATATTTCTTCTTTGGTCCAGCATAGGAGAAAAATATACAAACCTATATATTCAGAATCTAATGTAAATGACATAGAATTATATACCAATTCTAATAGACAAAAGAAGATAGTTATAGTCATTATCATCAGGGAAGACTTTACATACCTGAACCCAGTGGTAGGTAATGGATGCACACCAGGTCAAAGAAGTGTGTGTGGGGTGGATGGGGTGTGGAATTGGGTAGGAAGAGGAAAGCAGACATAATAAATACTCTGGGTAAAGGAAGTGCATGTTCAAACATGGTATTTCTTTTTTTTCCCTTAAAGAATTTATTTATTTTGAGAGACAGAGTTAGTGAGAAAGAGCATGAGGTGGGGGTAGAGGGAGAAGCAGGCTCCCTGATGAGCAGGGAGCCCGACGCGGGACTCAATCCCAGGACCCCGGGATCATGACCTGAGCCAAAGGCAGACACTTAACTGACTGAGCCACCCAGGCGCCCCAAGCACAGTATTTCTGAAAGGGTAGAACTCAGGTTTCATCATAGGGAGTGTTAAGCACTAATGCTGAAATTTAAACATAATATTTAGGTATTGGAGTAGGAAGAGCAGAGAATGTTATGGGATGATGGACTAAGAGAGGCAAGTATTCCCAGAATGGGTGTCAGAACAGCTTTGTGGGGAAAGTGACATCTACACAGAGACCTACTTCAGTGATGTGCACGACTATCCACCCAAGTCCCCATGCTAGACACTAGGCCACCAAAATAACTGGTTTAGATTATTTCAAAGGTATTTGAGATTATCTTGATTCCTTCTACCTTGGTTCATCCAGTTTCAGACATCCTAAAAATATAAATCTTGGCCCGATTAATGACTTCTATAGTGATAGTGTCCAAATTCATAAACATAATTTACAAAGACTTTTGAGATGTGGCTCTGTTTACTTTTCCAGACTCATTTTTGATACTGTGTCCCTCAGACTCAAAAATCCTGCCATACTGAAGTTCTTTTAATTCCTCAAACATGCCATGCACTGTCTTTCTCCAAGTTCTGTCTCTGCCTGCAACCAGTCCTTCAGCATAGAACACAAGGCTTTTCTCTTGTGTAGCTCCTACTTATTCTTCAGTTTCCTACTTAGATATTATTTCTTCTACAAAGGAGGTCGTGACTTCCCAAATCCCAATCAGTGCCTCTCCTAGTGCTCCTCCCTCAGCATGTCCTCCTAGCAGGACCCAACCAGCCTCTGAGAAACAGGAACCACCTCTGTCTTCTTTACCCTTGTATTTCTAGCTGCCAACATAATACTTGGCTCACAGGAAGGGCTCAATAAATGTTGAATGATGGGTAAGATGTAAAACAGCATAAAATATGTAATATTAAATATAAGCTCCAACATAAGTGTTAAATAAGAACTTCCAATGCAAACATTAAATAGTAAATTAAATCCCCAATTACTTTCTCACCCATTAAAAGTTACCATGTGACTTGGGAACATTGTAGATTAATGAAAGTTTCATTAAGAAGTCACTGCCACTTTACTAAAGTTAATGTCAAAAATGATCATGCTTTATATTTAAGGTCAAAACCTGGGATCAGTCCTTCCTAATGTAGACACCCTTTAATTACATTTATCAAAATTGTGTGAAATATTATGGGAATAAACATTATCCCTATTTTTCAAAAAGAGGAGTGCCAAGAAAACTCAGTCATACTCATTCTCCGAGTCCCTGCATAATAATATTTTTGGAGGAGGTGCAGAAATAATTTTATTTTACATTTTACATTTGGCATTTTTGAAATCTACCCAAATCTGTGAACTTCTTATGAACAAGTATTAAAGTAAACGATTATCTTTTGGCTTTTATTGATGTTTTCCAGTGTTCCAAAACTTTCATGCAAGTATGCTGCCTAGTGTATATCTTTATTATTGCATGTGTTTTATTATAGGCCATTATCTATTTATGTAACTGCCTTGCTCAATGGACAGGGTTTTTTAGAACAGACTGCATTTTATTCATCCCCGCATCCTCAGAGCCCAGCATGATACCTGGCAAATAGTAGATCTTCAGTACATTCTTGTTCAATAGATGAAATGAGGTTTACTTTACCAATTTTGCAAATCCAGTACTTTGATCATATTAAACACCTTAGTGAATTAGAAGAGCATACTATTTGGCCTTCTAAAATACAAGTGGAATCACATCTTCCCCCTGCTGAAAAATCCTTTTCTTTTTCACTTTTTCCTGTAAGATCAAGTCCAAAGCCTTCAGCATGCCTATGAGATCCTTCATGATCTGGCTCCCACCTCATCTCCTCTCTCCTGCCTCTCCTCTCGTCCTGAGCACACCCCACCACCCATCATTCTCATACACACTACACACTCATCCTAGTCTTCAGCATGACTGGCTGCTTATTATTTCCTTAACTTACTGCATTGTTTCATTCATTTACATTCGTAACACAAAAAATGATAGATCCTTTTCATTTTGTACTGAATCCACATTAAACATTTTCAGTTTTTGTTTTTTTTCCATTTGATTCTCATTGCATTTACCAAGTGCCTAGCATTTAACTCAGGGCTTGGCACATAGTAAATAGCAAATATATGTTGATGACTAAATGAAGAGTCCTTAGCAATAAAGATTACTCCCTCACTTCATGGGTAAGTAAACTGATTTAAAGAAAGATTAAGTAATTTGTCTGAGCCCATACAGTTTAGTCAATTCCAGAGATTTGAATCATCTTTCTTCCTTTTTCTGGCTGGAAACTGTTTTTCCTTTAAGACCCAGGTAAGGTGGGATATTTTCAGGAAAAAAAAATCTTTTCTGATTCCTCCAAACTTTCATTCCCAGCACTCTTCTCAATAAAATGAGTCATTCTCTTACACATGTGGCTTATTTACTATCCTTAGTGACTGCACTTACCAGAGTGTCACATTGTAACATGTTTAATGTCTCCCTTCTTTTCTTGATGCCCCTGGAGCATCATTCACAGTGCTCAGTGTGTAATTGGTGCCCAAAGTTATTTGCTGAATTCAGTTGAAAAGTCAGTGTTAAGTTATTGTGTTAAAATATTAATTTAAACTTATATTTAATTTTCATAAAACTATTACTCTAACCATATATCATTTTTAAAAGCATACAAATCCAACAAACCCTTTTACTATACTGCCTTTTTCTGAAGAAACCGTATATTGACTCATGCCTCAGTTCTTTGAGATCTGCCTTTGTTCTCACCACTCAACTGAAACTACCTTCTGGATGGTCTTCAGGGATATCCAAGTCAAAGGTTCCTTTCATTTTTCCTTCTCCTCCACTCTCAAAATGATCCATTGCCCCCCTTTCTTTTACTCTGGGCCTGGACCTGCTAAGTTCTCTGCTTTCTGGCTCTTTGTGTCAGTTTCATCTCTATCCTTCGTCACTGTTTTCTCTTCTTTCATCCATAGAAAAGGCTCAGGTTTGTTGGCTGGTCACTGGCTGTCTGGCTTCCTGTTCACACAGCAGATGACCCCTACTTCTGTCCTCCCAGTCTTTCTGCTATATGTTGGCCTCACATTTCCACCTGTCATCAGCCATGCCTGACCAACCCTCTAGCACCTGAAGCTCCATAAGCTTAAAACAAACTGACACAGCTCCTGCCCTGGCAAGGGCCCTCGTACCTCTCCCCTGAAAAGGTTCTCTGTACCTCCTATCTCTAGCATCCTCAAACCATTCTATGAAGTGCTAAGCCATCCATCCTCCTGCCCAAGATCATGCTCACTGCATCATTCTCATGCTTACATCTTTCTATAGTTCCCCACACTCAGAGATATAAACCAAATAGCATATTAGTATTGGCCCTGGAAAATATCCCCCCTGACTTGCTTTTATGCACCCTTGAGTCTATCCAAACTCATGGTTATTTGCTTCCAGGTCAGTTTGGTGCCTTCTTGCTTTTGTGACTTAACTCTCCTCTTCTCGCCTCCTCAAACTTCTCTCGTCACAGCTATCTTTATCCTTTGATTCATACACACAGTGTTTCCTCTATGAACCCTTCTTCAATTGTCTGCTTTGTGTTTTCACAGAACATTTTTGCACGTAATGATTGGCATTCATATATTTTTACCTTTTGTTTTTGTTAGGTAGTAGCTCTTTCAGAAGCAATTCTATAGCGCCCGCAATCTCCTGACTATACAGGAACTGAGGAATACATAGAAACCCATATAATACATCCAAACCCATATAATTCACACCAAGAGTGAATGCCAAGATAAATTATGGACTTTGGGCAATTACGATGTATCAATACAGGTTCATCAATTTTAACAAATGTATGACTCTGGTAGGGGATGTTAATACGTATGTGGGAACAAGGGGGATATGGGGAGTCTCTGTACCTTCCTCTGAATTTTTCTGTGGACCTAAAACTATAACTAAAACTATAACTAAAAAAATTAAGTCTTAAAAAATTATGTCTGAAACACCAAAGTGAAACCAATTAAAAAACCAATCAATTCTCTTTATATTTAGTGTGCACGTTTGAGAATCATAACACAAGACCTCATAAACTCCCAAATATCTTTTACCAGCCTGCAATGATGCTATGCTCATCAATCATCATATTAGAAATTCAATTCATTTGAGTCAGTTTTTTTGTTAATTGAAATATATTTGACATATAACATTGTGTAAACTTAAAGTGTATATGTCAATTTGATACATTCACATATAGTTATATGATTGGCATTATAACACTAATTAGCACCTCTATCACACCACATAATTATCATTTCTTTTTAGTGATGGCAATAATCGAGATCAAGTCTCTCAGCAAGTTTGATTATTATAATATGATATTGTTGTCTATATTCACTACATTGTGCATTAGAGTTCAAAGACTTATTTACTATTTGTTGCCAATTTGTATCTTGAAACAACATCTGTCTTGTTTTCCCACCCCCCCCACCCCCTGGTAAACACTATCTTATTCTCTGTTTTTACAAGTTTGGCTTTTTTTTTTTCCCTAGATTCCACACATAAGTGATATCATAGTATTTGTCTTTCTCTGTCTAACTTATCTCAGTCTAACTTATCTCACTTAGCATAATGTCCTCAAGGTCCATCCATGTTGTTGCAAATAGCAAGATGTCCTTCTTTCTCATGGCTGAATAATATTCATATATATATATATATGTTTTTTATATATATAAAACAATTAAGATATAGAAGATAGGAGATATATATCATTTCTTTTAGACATATACCTAGAAGTGGAATTCCTGGATCATACAGTAGATCTATTTTTAATTTTCTGAAAAATCCCCATATGGTTTTCCATAGTGGCTGAACAAATTTACATTCCTATAGCATTGTACAAGGGTTCCCTTTCCTCTACATCCTCTCCAATGCTTATCTTCTTTTGTCTTCCTGATGATAGGCATTCTAACAGGTGTGAGATGATATCTCAGTGTGGTTTTGATTTCCATTTTTCTGATGATAAGTGATGTTGAGCATCTTTCCATGTCCTTTTGGCCACTTGGATGACCTCTTTGGAAAAATGTCTATTTAGTTCTTCTGCCTCTTTTTAAATCTGACTTTTTTGTTTTTGTTACTGAGTTGTTACACATTCTTTATATATTTTGGATATTAACCCTTTATCTGATATATGGTTTGCAAAAATTTTCTCCCATTCTCTAGGTTGCCTATTCATTTTGATTGTTTCCTTTGCTGTGCAAAAGCTTTTATATTTGATGTAACTCCATTTGTTGGATTTGTTTTGTTTTGTTTTTTAAAGATTTTCTTTATTTATTTGACAGAGAGAGACACAGCGAGAGAGGGAACACAAGCAGGGGGAGTGGGAGAGGGAGAAGCAGGCTTCCCGCTGAGCAGGGAGTCGGATGCGGGGCTCGATCCCAGGAGCCTGGATCATGACCCGAGCTGAAGGCAGACGCTTAATGACTGAGCCACCCAGGCATCCCCCGATTTGTTGGTTTTTGATGTCATATTCAATTGAGTCACTATGGTGAAATATAATGAGAATCTAAGGCCCAGAGAAATAAGATTGTATACATATTACCTGGAATAGGACATACTCATATTCCAGATTAAGGTCAGAGTCAGCTACATGGGAGGAAGTTTGGGGAAGCCAGGTGGCAATGTGAGGAAAGTGTTGATATAGGAAAGTGGGTGGGGTAAGATCAATAAGATTTATTCCCACATCCTGCATCATTTTTGTTCAACAAACATTTTGTAAGGAGTAAGTTTTATGCATGTAAATCACTTTAAGGCGTAACCATACAATCCACCACCCACACAATTTATCATCCTGCCTCCTTGTCCTTATTCCTCATGGATCTTTCTCCCTAGAAGTTCAGAAAAGAAAAGATTTTTCCCCCCCCCGCTGAGGTAATCAAGACAGATACTATAAAGGAAGTGACATTTGAATTGGACAGATTCCAACAGGGTCAGGAAGATTTTAACAAGCAGAAATTGCAAGGTATCCTAGGATCTATTTCCATGAGTGCCTGTTACATATTCACAGAAATAGGTCCTAGAATAAATGCCTATAAAATACCTCTGGGAATGTATTATATATTCCAGATGCCTAGAAAATAAGTGTAACTAAAAGGAAATAAGGAAGGAAGAAGGAATAAAGGAAGAAAAGATAGTATTTGCTAGATAAGATAAAATAAAGTAAAACGCTTCTCCAAATTGCCAATCTCAGTAAGTACTTGGTAGGCTATAAAAAAGGGATATTCAACTTTCCAAATAAATATTTATGAGCCAAGAATGTTTTTGCAAGATTTAGCTAAGCCCCAAACTCTGGAGCCAGTAACAACCACCACAGCAATTCCATTTATTATGTGCTTATATAAACAATTGTCACAATTGTCTATAGGTTAAGTATTATTATCCCCATGTAACTAATGAAATATCCAGGCTTAAAAGGTAAAGACTTGCTCCAGGTCACAGAGTTGATCAGTGTGGCTTCCTGATCAAGTAGGAACCGTGAGCCATAAAATAGCATCTGGGGGTCTCAGCACCAAGTTAAATATGCTGCTCATTTTCAGGCCCTACACTATGATCTTAACTCAAATTGTATGTTTGAAATGTGGCCCAAATGATTGGGGGCTTAAATCCAAATCCTAGAAATTCTTAGTGTAACCATATTTATAATGTCACCAGGTCTTAGTTTTCCCATCTGTAAAAATGGGAATAATAACAGAACCTAATTCCATTGGGTAATATGAGGATTACATGAGTTAGTTTTTAGAATACTGCCTGAACTCATGGTAAGAACTCAATTATGTTACCTTTCATTATTATTCCTTGGGATGAAAGTTTGTGACTTATTACTTGATCCTTTTCTTTAAACTCTCATCCATGTTATTCTCTCAATTCCAAATAACCCCAAGATCTTCAATTCAAAAATATTTTTAAAAAATCATACTAATAACAAGGTTACAGATAATTGCTTTCAGGAATATACTTTAAGACTCATCAAATATTTAATATTAGTGAAAATAATATAAATTTATTATATTGAGACAAATTATAATATATTACTCTTGGTTTCTGGTATTTCTTCTTTTATTCTTTCCCCAAATTTGGGTCAATATCAAAGTACTTCACAAGGAGTCCTGGTAATACCAATTATTTTGAGATGTGTATGAATTACTTCTGGGTATGTTAATTATAGTTCTCTCACTTAGAGTTCCTCTACCATTCTCAAGATAACCTACAGACCAAATGATATTTTAAAAAATATCAAACATTTTATCTTATCCCAAAAGACAGAATACAAATGTAAGACAGACAAATAAACATACACAGGCAAAACAAAACAAAAAAACCCAACCCAAAACAAAACAAAACAAAATTACACAAAGCATACGAAATACAACCCTATTTCTTTTTGAGCTATCGATTAACCGTCAAATAAAGATAAAGATAATAACTGGTCATTTTCCTTGGTTTTGTATTTTGGCCAAAAATATAATGTATTACTCTAACCTGATTACTTATCAGTGCATAGCACTGATGGCTGAAGGATCAGTTGAGATTTTGTATTGAACTGATTGAACTCATATCTTTAAAAGGGAACTCAAAATGTATATTTTGCTGCATATGGAGAATTAAAATCAACTTCACTTTGCACATTTCAGGGTATAAATTTTAGAAGCCCCTTGTCTTCTCCATTCTCCTGAGATAACAAATGTGAAATGAACAAACATAGACTAGATCGTGCATAGCAGGCACTCAGAGATGTTGACTTTACCCCTTCTCTTCCTATAATAACATGTCAAGAATATAAGCACATGCAGGTGGTAACCATGACAGCATGATGATTCAGAAGGACACAGATCTGGGTGTTAGGAGTCACTTGAATGGGTCTTAATTTCTTCATCTGGAAAATGAGGCAGTTTTAAAATTATATTATTCTACAGAGTAGTTAATTTAATGGTCCCTGAATAAGGCATATATTTTTTTTTTTTTTTGCTAAAGCATTATACACATTTAAATTTAGGTTGCAAATATGATAGACACTACAAAAAATCATATGATACTATATCCTTCTTATATATCTTTTGATTAAAAGAAGATCTTCTAAGGACAGAAGGAAAAAATATGTCCAACAATGAGCAGAACTGAAGTCCACCTAACTTTATATTTTATAAAACATATACACACACTCTATCTATATATAATACATATGTAAATATATATGTATATATGTAAAATATATGAAGATGTCATCTTAAATTGGTAGTTAGCAAAATAGAAGTCTAAAATTTACCTTGGGGCTTTTCAAGGACCCACTTTAACTCAACTACCCATTTATTTACATTTATGCACAAAAAGCAACAATGGATACATGCTTAGTTTTTTTTTTTTTTTTTTTTTTTTTATTTATTTGAGACAGAGAGAATGAGAGACAGAGAGCATGAGAGTGAGGAGGGTCAGAGGGAGAAGCAGGCTCCCTGCCGAGCAGGGAGCCCGATGCGGGACTCGATCCCGGGACTCCAGGATCATGACCTGAGCCGAAGGCAGTCGCTTAACCAACTGAGCCACCCAGGCGCCCCATGCTTAGTTTTCTAATAGAAGCACTAGTATATTATTTTTATGTAAAGTAATTCATATAGGAGGGCAAAACAAATATATGCATAATAAATGCCACTGCAAATATGTGCCATTTATCAAGGAGCTATTCACTAATTGTTTTAAATCTCTGCCTCTCTGGAGAGCGTGCTCATCATAGTCACCATATGGTCCACAGAGATAACTAGTCCTACACAACATCAACCAGTATGTGGGTATGGTGAAAAGCACATGGGCTGCGAAGACAGAAGACCTGTGTTCAACACCAGGCTCTATCACTTAACTAAGTATATAATTAATATTAGTTAAATAGCTTAGCATCCATTAGATTTTATGCACTTATGTTTAAATACGGCTGCTAATTACACTTGCTCTCTTTACCACATGGAGTTGGTTTGAGTTGTGAATGTGAAAGCATACCCAAGTAAGTGTTCATCATTGTTACAGTTGACATAACATCTTAATATCAGAACTAATATATCCTTTATCTCCTGGCTCTAAGTCTTTCACACCCTCCATCACTTACCTAATCAAACTCCCAACTCTGCCCATTTAACAATCTAAATATTTCTTAATTCTTTGCTTTCCTTTCCATTCCTACCACCACCTCACTAAGGCAAGACCTCATCCTGTTAATAGCTTCCTCCCTTTTTATGCCACTTAAAGCCATCTTGTAACAAAGATGCCATAATGATCTACCCCAAAACACAATCTGATCATGCTATTTTCCTATCCTCCATCCTAAGAAATTCCCTGTCAACGACAGAGTGAAGTTCAAGCTTTAAAAGGGCATCCATAGCCTACCCTATCCTGACACCCTGAACTACCACTCCAGACTTATCTCTCACCACTTCCATCCTCAACAGTTCTAGGCCTTAGTTTAATGCTGTGTTCTTTGCGAATTTCCTACTTCCTTTCACCAAGTGGCTATCTCCTACTTAACCATTAAAAATTAACTTGGGAACTTTCCAGGACATGGTTAGTAGGCCTAGAAGGCACACCTACATATAAATTAATTTCTATATTATAACACACTTATTTACTTTTGTGTCTATCTTTCTGGCAAATGGGAGTTCTTAATGACATAAACTTTTATTTTTTTTAGCACCCAGGACAGTGCCTAGCACATGAGGCATATTTGTTGAATATACACTGTTGTTTCTACCCTGAAGAAGATCTGTGCCCAAATCTTTATATAACACCAAGAAGCTAGATATTGAAAATCACCAAGTTAGAAGCCTGGGTGGCTCAGTTGGTTAAGCGACTGCCTTCAGCTCAGGTCATGATCCTGGAGTCCCGGGATCCAGTCCCACATCGGGCTCTCTGCTCAGTGGGGGGGTCTGCTTCTCCCTCTGACCCTCTTCCCTCTCGTGCTCTCTGTCTCTCATTCTCTCTCTCTCAAATAAATAAATAAATAAATAAATAAATAAATGTTTAAAAAGAAAAGAAAAGAAAAGAAAATCATCAAGTTAAAACAATAATGAGCTAGAATATCCACACAACAAAGACCAAGATAACATTGTTCCAAAAGCAAATCCCTGGCTCTTATGTTTTAAAAGGCAATCGCCTTACACCTAAATATTACAAAGATATTTAGAAAAATGCGCTACTTCCATTCATCATGTCTAAATAAAATTACATAGTAATTATTAATGGTAATTATGATAAGTATTTTATAAACTTTAATTTGAATGTCAATACCCATTTTGGTAAGAATTTAAAGGAAAGATTCATTGAAAAAGTGTCACATGGACCACTTTAGAGAAAAATACTGTTTTAATAAAGTGAAGATTGAAGGTCTTGGAACTGAGCCAAAAACCAAACCAAATATGCAGTAACCACAGTGACACATTAACCCTCAAACAATAATCACCCTCCTACCACAGTTATTACTTGAAACATTATTCTTTTGGGAGGTTGATTCAGAATATTTTACCATATTTAAGTATAATGCAGCTAGGTCACAAATACCAAAAGAAAAAGAGAAAACCAAAAAGAAAAAAAAAATCAATGATAGTGTTTTTAAGTTACATAATTCCCTCTATTAGATTTTGTTTTGTTTTTATTCTCACTTAATTTGAAACATATTTATATCCAAATTTGTGTCTTCTTAACCTTTCTTTTCCTATATAACTTGTTCCTTTACACTTACTCAGGAGTCTCATTTTCTAAGCTTTTAATCAATATTTCTACTTTCTTCTGATTTCTAATGTTACTAGTTGTCCTCTAAAAATGTGGCCATCTTCAAGCAGAAAATAAATATCACCTAAGCTCTTTCAATGCAATATATTTATTCTTTAGATTGATTAATATGATTCACTGGTCTAGTGAGTGAATTTGCATAATAACAAGCAATCGGTAAATGGCATAGTCCAGCTGAGCTATTCTTTTTAAGCATTTCTATTCACTGTTCAGATTTAAATGCTTTATAATCATTTTTGTTTGATATTATTCACAATAAAATTTTGAAATAGGTCAATATCAAACCCACAGAAATCTAAGTTTTTCAAATATACTATATAATTAAGCTTTTATATTTCTCCAAGTTATTACAGGGGCTACCCTGAACAATACTGGAAGAAGAAATTGGTAGTGTCACTCTATAAATTTGTACATAAGTGTTGGAACATTTCTAAGGACTACAAGAGGTAGTGCTAAGTGAAAGATGAGTGCTAAACCTTTCGTATGAAGTTCACCTGGCAGCCTCAGGTACAGCAAGTATTGATCCAAAGCCAAGAACCCCAGAGCTCTCTGCATACAAATTCACATTGCAAGAAGAAGCCCTAAAACAAAATTCCAGACACAGTGTCCTTCACAATTAAGATGATTCAGCTTCCCTATCCAGCCTCTATAACCGTCTCCAATCCACTTCCCCACTAATTCTGCCCCTTCTTCTGCCACGTGTTCTAACTCCAACTCTTACTTAGCATTAACTCTCCTAACCATCGCCTGGGTTTAGACCTATGTAACTTCACCTAAGGATTACTCCATTTAACTACACATCAGTTTCGAAATGCCCCACACTTTGGCTTCTAAAACATCTCCTTATCTGGTTGCCTTCATTTTCTTCTTCCTTTTTTTTTTTTTTCCCCTCCACAAACTCCTTTTATGCCACCTGTTCTTGATGGGCCGATATTCTTCTGTAGGATGATATATTTTGACTCTTGTCTCCTCAGTCTATGCTCTTCTGAGGTGATCTCATCAACCACAAGAGCTTTAGGCTGCACTTCTAAACCTTTCACATGTTTCTTTCTCCAATCTGGACATTTCTTCTGAGCTGAAACATATATCCCTGATGCCCATTAAACATATCCCGTGGATACTCCATAGGCACGGTTAACCTTATGTATCAAAAAAGCACTTCTTCAAATGTTTCTCATTCTGAATCTTGGAAAATGGTGTTACCATCCACCTAGTCAATCAAGCCAATAAGGCCGGAGTCATTCATGAATGTTCTCTGCTTCACTTCCCACATTTGATAAAACTTTATTTCTTCAAAATATTTGAGAACCTACTGTGTACCAGATATTAAGCCAGGTGCTAGACATACCTCAGTAAGCAAGGTAGATATCATTCCCATACTCATAGAATTTACATCCTAATGGGATGTATAAAGAGGTTTTTCACACTGTAGTGTATGTGAAAAACATTCCTAGGAGTTCGGCAATATAAAATCTCTCGAGCTATATATCCCACAAATACAATATCAAAAGAGCAAAAGTAATATGTTCATTTTATTTTGTATTCCTACATTATTTTCTTCCTGGAATGCCATAATAGCTCTCTAACCAGTTTTCTGTCTTTTTTATTTCCTAGTCCCTATCCTATTTATCTGATCTGATGTAGCCAGGATAATCTTTCTAAAATTGCAAGCTGACCACAACTTTATCACGCTCAACTTGGCTATGGGATACAATCATAAATCCTTGAACTGGCCCATGAAGACTTTGCTGATGGAACCTCTCTGTACTCCATTTCTCCACCATATTCTCTGCTGTGGCCATGCTAAGATCCTTGCAAATCTCCATGCCAAGTATGCTCTCTCGTGGCTCCATGCCTCTACACATGCTCTACCATAAATAATCCTCTCCAACTGAATAACTTCTACGTACACTTCACATTCATGCTGGCATTCATCTCTCTATAAAATCTTCCTTAAAAATCATTATAGTCCCATGGGTGCCCCACCTTTCTTTTCTCATTTCACCTTGCCATTTGCCCATCATATTACTTATGGAATCAGATTATAATCATGGATTTGCCTTTCTTTCCTGCTAGACTTTAAACTTTTGAGGGGCTGAGCCCCTAGTTTGCTCATTTCCATGTTTTTGCTTTCTACAACAGTGCCTTGCATGTAGGAGTCCTTCAGTAAATATTCAGTGAATAAATTAATTGGTGGCAAAGAGTCTATCTTGCATAATGATACTGGGTTCTTCCTCAAACATCGTGTTATGAAGTCCTACCTAGCTCCAAAGAGACAATGGTTCCCTAACCTATGAGACCAACTCATCTTCCCTGTGCATTCCAGGCCCTTCACAATGTCCAACAGGAGAGCCCTTCTGAAAAAATGGTAATCTTATATTTCCTTCAAAGTTCAAGACTCACTTCCTCTAGGGAAGCCCTCTTTATTACTTCAATAGAAGTAGTATTTTCTTACTTTGAACTCCCAGGGTTTTAACACAGAAATGAGTATTTGCCTATACTCTTACTAAGAAACTTTTCTATGTATATGTACCCCTTTTTACCAAAACAATTTCTCAAAGGTCTTATGAATAAAGACTCCTCTCTGAGTTGTCTCTGCTACTTCATGAGTGCAAGTATGGCAGATATTGAATATATTCTTTTATTCTGTTATCCTTGAAGGAATGAATAAAGAATCACTCTGGATTCTGCTCCCAAAGTGTTCTAAAACTACTCTCACAGATGTAACTATTTTCTATTTTTGTCTTACTTGGTATATCAGCATTGGTCCATCAGAGCAGACCACTCTCTTGAAAGGTAGACTACACTTAGCTTCCATACACTATGCCCTTCTGATTTTTCTTCTGTATCTCTGGCTACTTTCACATACAGCTGTCCTTCCTTTACCAAACCATTAAATATTTGGTTCCTCAGGTATGTCTCCTCCCCGGGTCCATTTCTCATCTTACTCTTCACATATAGCCCAAATTCAATCTGTGCTTTTTACAACTTCGTCTTAGAGAGTGGAAAAGTAACTTCACTTTGTTTAAAATGTGCAACAGTGTGTTTCAAATGAGCATAGTTCCTATCATTATAATGAATACAGGGATATAGAAGAGAAGAGCAAACCACTGAATAATTTGAGAAAAATACTCAACAGATACATGGCATAAAAAGGATGTTTATAAAGACCAGACAGACAATGTAGATGGCCAGAGCACTTAAAGGTTATTTTGTTCTGTAAAATGCAACCTTGATTCAGATCATGTTAGTGAATACAAACTCATTTGTGCTTGTGTGATTTGGCTTTAAACCATTGGAGAGAATATTTGCGCATTTACCCCAGCAAAAGTTGTAGCAGCCTCCCTCAGGCAGAAATGCTTAAGTGTCTGATGATGTCAGTGACTTGCTTAAAAGAGGATAAAACAACATACCCTCAGGCAAGCAAGAGGATTTAAATAGAGCCAATTTAGGAAGTATGGTGCCTCAGCAAATTCAGAAATTAATTCAAATTAAGACATTTTGCTTTAAGATCTATGTCAAAAGATCAGTTCTTCAATTCTAATTTAGAAGTGGAGGAGGGGTGGGAGGAAGGAGTCAAAATGTGTATTCCATAAAAAGCTTTCTGTGTTCCAAAGTATACATTCAAAAATTACAGAACAAAAATCACCAGCATGCATTATTTCAAACTGATAGAAATCTGAAGTTAATTTTTTTTTTTTTTTAAGAAATCAAATGGGACAAACTGATGGTTACCAGAAGGGAGATGGGTGGGGAATGGATTAAATAGGTGATGGGGATTAAGGAGTGCACTTGTGATGAGCACCAGGTGTTGCATGGAAGTGTTGAATCACTACATTGTACACCTGAAACTATATTACACTGTATGTTAATTAGAATTTAAATAAAAACAAACAAAAAAAGAATTGGCAGTATTTCTGAAAATGGGTGTGAAGAGATAGAAATCAAAACAGAAGGACCAAAAAATAAAAATTAAAAAAATAAATAAATCAATTGGGAATGGGAGGATTGTAATTTATTCTAATATAAAGAATCTAGAAATTTAGATATGTCTGAAACACGTTTCGGTCTTTTGTAGGATACAGTTTGTGATAAATTACTTGTTCCAGCAGTTATTTAATCTGCAAGCTTCATCTAGAACACTGACATATTTCTCCCACGTATGGGAAGTAAATTATTGACCAAAGTCCCTGGGTCTCTAAAGCAAACTTGAGAGTGTAATTGAAACTTTATTATGGCGTACACCTATTCAGTCTAGGAGAAACTAGATAGTGATCTTTTTAGAGTCCATAATTGTGTTCTGAAAGCTAAACTTTCACAACTGAGCTCAACAAACTCCCAGAGACAGACCCATAAGAAAATTATATGAAGGAGAAACATTACATCAAGTGATTTCATGTATAAAAACACACAAATGTGAAGGGCATGTGATGTGGTGAGCACTGGGTGTTACATGCAACTGATGAATTACTGAAGTCTACATCTGAAACTAATGATGTGCTATAGCTGGCTAATTGAATTTAAATTTAAAAAACCCCACATACCAACAGCCTTGTCTGAAATACTATCCATTTTGCTCACTGTTATTCCTGAAAATTATTGCTTATATGGACACAGGATATCTATGGTTATAAATCTCTTAGCAACGTATTACTGAGATTTGTTTAAAATGGTTTTAGCAACAACAATCTTCATCTCTCGTATAAATATGGATTTCTTTATGACCTTCATGACGAACTTAGAAACGCTGAAAATTGTAACGTGACCTTACCTTGCTTCCATTCTCCCTTGCCTCTCGTTCCATCTTGAGGTCCGAAATTAGGAGATTCTTATATTTGTTTTTTCCATTACTGCTGTGGTCATCTATTGTGTATTCCGAAGTCAGCTGTGCTGAGAGGGGACTGTCACTCAGGTTCAGAGGCTGCTCCTCCTGCCCCAGCCCAGTTTTGCCATCACCATTGGAGTCACCCATCTCCCTGTTGTGTGTTCCCCCGGAAGCAACTGAACTGTGCCCCAGAGTCTCATTGCCGTTAAAGCTCTCCGCAGCAGAATCATCTGTTGGAAAGAATAGTGTGATTTTAATTAATGTGCCATTCAGTTTCTACTTCAACTAACATTTACTGAGCTCCTATTATGTGCTTGGCATTGTGGTAATTTTACATCTCCTGTGTAATTTATCCCTACAAATAAACTTGTGAAGCAGTCGTTATTTGTAATCTAGTAGGCACCTTTAGGCACAAGAAATGAAGCAAAATGATAAGAAGAAGATAAAAGAGGGAAAACAGTCCAATCTCAAATGCGATCTCAAAGAAAAGCAAATTGAAACAAAGAAAACTTGTAAATTAATTTGCATAGAGTTTGTTTTTCTAGTGAGAATATGCAGATTTGGTGAAAATTCTCTGATAAAAGCATTGTTTATCCTGCTAGTGGGGTGTATGTTGGTTCAAGCTTTATGAGTGTTTAATATGCATCTAAAACATTAAAAGCGCTCCTAACCTTTGCTCCAGTCATTACACTTCTGGGACTTCACTGTGTGCATTTCTGTGTAGGTAAAAAGGCCTTTATATCAGAGTTGTTTATAATAGCAAACATCCAGAAGTGACAGAAATTACCAAAAATAAAAAATTGGCTCAATACATGTTGGAATGATTAGAATATGGGAAATGTGGAATATTTTTCCATTAATATTAATGGGAAGTGTGAAGTGTTAAATGGAAAAAGCTAGCTACAAAAATGGTCAAATGATCCCAATTTTCTAAAAAGAAAACACATACCCATATAGAGGGAGAAGAGTGAAAATAATGTAGGCTAAAATGTTAATATTAATTTCTTCTTAACTGGAATGGCACTAGATTTTTAAATATTCTTTATTATTTACAACATATATAATTTTCTAATAACAAAAATAAAATAACTGTAGGAATAAAGACATAAATAAATAAAAAGCAAAACAGGGAAGAGAAGAAACAAAATTAGTCAAAATTTTCTGGCTTTAAAATAAATGATAAGCTTGTTTAGAAATACACACCAATAACAATTAGAGTAAGAAACAAAATTTACATGAAACAATAAAATTCTATTTCTCTTAATTTCATTTTTATATTAATTTTAAAGGATTATGAAGGACGAAGGTGTTCAATTGTTTCCTTTAATTAAGGGTTATTGATGAAGCCATATAAATATGAGTGCGCAAGAGTATTATTTTGATTTCTGAACATTCTCAAGTTTGCTTTATTTTTGTAGGATGCAATGAAATATTTAATGCCTTCTAATCAATTAAATTCATGAAAATAATATTTAAATTCTGAAGGAGTGGTATCATTCACCTGTTCATTCATTTATTCAACATTTATTGAATACCTACACTTGGCCAGAAGGGGGTTAAATAATTTGGCCAACAGAGACTCTGCCTTCAATGAGTTCACAAATAATTAAAAGACATGAAAAAAAAAAAACATGCAACTAAAATGCAGAGGAAAAAGGCTTTGATTCAAAACAAGGGGGTAAGGACACCACAGAAGTTTTCCTAAAGAAGGTGGCATATGAGCTGAATTTCAAAAGATGAGTAGGCCTTAACCAGGTGAAGAAGTTGACGGACAGCGTTTGCAACCTAGAGATCAGTAGGTGCAATATCTTCGAGGACAGAATGTGCAGGGCAGATGAGAAATAAGGTTGGGGTGTTGAGTGCAAACAAAACAGTCAGAAAGGGAAACCTAGATACGGAGGCAGAGGATGTGCTTTGTATAATCAAGAGCTTGGCTTGGACCTTGGGAGCAAATAGGAGCAATTTTATTGTTGGAGGTGATATAAAAAAAAAAATCTTTTAAGGAGATTACTCTGACTCTTATGAGGAGTTTGGGATGATGGTGACAAAATGGAAAACCGTTAAGAGTTCTAGAAGCCATCTGAATCAGCATTGTTGAAAGCCCAAACTAAAGCAACAATAGTGTAGAACAAGCGGGGACTAGAATAATCATAAGAAAAGAACAGGTAAAGACTGAGAGTAGGACAGACGAGGGTCCAGGAGGAAGCCCAGATCTCCAGCTCCAGTGGAAAATAAAAACAAAGGGCATTAAGCTTAATTTTCAGCAAAATAATATTTTAAAAACTTAAATTTTAAAAACAATATTTTAAAACTATTTTGTGAAAAAGTTAAAACATATTCAAATGGCAAGATTCTACTAATAAATTACTCCTTTTACATCCCATTCAACAAAAGACTTCATGTGGAAAGAAAGCAAACATAAGAGAATTTAGGGAAACCCAGTCATGAATAATATGACATAGCACTTTCCATAGCTATTGAGAAATCAAAAACATTCTTTTAATTATGAAATATATAAGGTTTTTGAAATAAAGAATTAGGGGAATAATTTACGTAAGTAATTCAGAAAATTGTGCATGTCCTTTATGTGAAGTCAAATCCAAAGCTAAAGTATGCAAGGTCATTTCTGATTATTTCTTTCTTTCCACAAAAGTCCAAAGAAAAGCATAATGGATACATTCCAGTCCAATTATTAAATTCATGAAGAAAAGTGTGATTTAACATTTGTGTACTAGAATTTTTAAAAAATGCTAAATATTTTATGTAAGAAAATTTTATCAATATGTTAAAAGAATGAATAACCCTAAAGGTATATTACATTTTACTGAGTGGTTCGGTCAGTTAAGCATCTACCTTTGGCTCAGGTCATGATCTCAGGGTCCTAGGATCGAGCCCGATTTCTCTGTCAGGCTCCCTAACAGGGAGCCTGCTTCTCCCTCTCTCTCTGCTCCTCCCCCGTTTGTGCTCTCTTGCTCGCTCTATCTCTCTCTTAAATAAATAAGTAAATAAATAAATATTTTTTTTAAAAAGTAAAATAAAATAAAACCAAATCTATACTAGCATAAAACAAATCCAATATCTTTTATAGTTAAAAATTAAAATAGTATATCTGTATCTTTAGTCTGAAATCATCATACATATTTAGTAACTAGTGTACCATTTATTCACATTTTAAATAAAATAAACATTATTACCTATCAGGAGAATCTTTAATAAAAGTCATGTATTTATAATTTTGGTATAAAGTATAAACAATAAAAGAGAAAATATTTTTAGACAGAGTAGTTCACTCCAGATGTTACCAAGGTAACTAAATTCCACAGCTTTCCATATTTCATTCATGAGTAAATCAGTATGTTTTATGAAGAACAAATGAATGATTTACTTATTTGTATAAAATATATATTCACACATTTTATCATTTAAATAGTAAAAGAACCAGTAATGTCACATGCCACTATCTTATAAATCAAAATTTAAAACAAAGTTTTTGATATCTATATTAGAAAAATTCAATATAAAGAGTGAGCAGACACTAAACTGAAGCTAAATTAACCATTTTTTATTGTCTGGTTTCTTGTAACCATGTTAACGATTTTTATTTTCTCTTCTTTAAGGATACTTTTTCAGCATTTGAAACCACATATCTCAGACTCCTATTTATCATAACCAACTCATATCAGTTTATTGCATTAAAGGGGAAATCTGCTTCCTTACCCAAGATAATTTGCTCCATCCTAAGTGGCTGCTGGCGTGTGGGTACCAAGCTGCTACACAAAAGATACAGTGTTGAGATCTGTAGTTATGGCCTTCAGGTTCACAGGCCCAGAACGCTGGTGCTTCTCTCAAGTGTCAGCCTGGGTACCATGGCATCGGAACTAAAAACTCTGTGTTTGAGGACCAAGGAGAAAACGGCACCTAGAGCTCTGGAAATTAAGAATGTCCAGGGTACCTAGCAACAGACGAGAATGTGGAATATGATGACAGGTAGCGTGGCATCCAGTGACATCAGGAGGGCCATTGGATGTTTGGGTTGCATTGCTCTGAGATTGGTTTTGCTGGGATGGATTTAGGGCTGTGCAGAGGACCAGCCAAGTGAGCTCAGCTGCGGCTCTTGCATGTAAGGTGCAGTAACACTAACCATAGTGACCAGCTATTCATTTTCTTCTTTCTCCTTTCCTACTCCCCATTCCCTCCACCAATTAGCACAGACCCTAGAAATACTATTTGTTTAAATTATGTCTAATGTTGTTACAAGATTCAATGGTTAGCTCTCTCTGTATAAGGATAATTAACCCATAACAGCAAGTATGATGTGTATTTAAGTATATAAATATACATATATGTGTTCTCTCTATATATAAACATAATGTGATGTATATATATTTGAAATCTCCCAAAGCACCTGACCTACATTCTCATTCAGCTACTTTCAGTAGTTCTTCATTATGGCCTTTAGGCCAAGTGCCTTGGGAAAAATGAATAGGAAAATATATATATAATCCTCATTTTAAGATTAGTACTTGGAAATTTAGTCCAAAAATCCAGGTCAGCTGCTTATAGGGTCCAAAAAGCTTTTTATGGTTTTCCCCCAAATGCACCACAGTCCTCCACCTCTAGTCCTTTGGTGCCTCCTTAGAAAACCTCCCTTTAATATCTCACCATAAAGCTAACTTCTAGATCCAAAATATAGATGTAAATAATGCTGTGTCAAAAGATTGGTACCTTAACACCCAAAAAAAGTAAAATTTTTTTTTTAAATCCCTCAAAATCTATTTGCAAAATGGAATTTAGGGGCCAGTCTCCTTCATCACTTTGTCACTCTTGACCTCTGCTCTAAGTCCTCTCCCAGCCTAGGGTCCCCTATAAAAAAATGGAAGTATATCCATTGCTAGACTATACCCTACATCTTTTTCTCTCCTTTCAAGTTTTTATTTAAATTCTAGTTAGTTAACATACAGTGTAATATTAGGTTCAGGTGTAGGATTTAGGGATTCATCACTTAACATACAAAACCCAGTGATCATGGTAAGTGCCCTCCTTAATACCCATCACCCATTTAACCCATCCCTTCCCCTGCCCACTTCCCCTCCAGCAACCATCAGTTTGTTCTCTATAGTTAAGAGTATGTTTATGGTTTTCCTCTCTCTTTTATCCCCCTATGTTCAACTATTTTGTTTCTTAAGTTCCACATATGAGTGAGATTATATGTCCATACTCTACATCTTACACCATAGCTCCCTCCACTCTGCAACATGAAGCAGGCAATCCAGTCTAAGTAAATCCTTTGTGAGAACACAAGCAGCAACCTCTTTGACATCATCCATAGCAACTTCTTACTAGACACGTCTCTGGAGGCAAGGGAAACAAAAGCAAAAATGAACTACTGGGACTTCATCAAGATAAAAAGCTTCTGCACAGTGAAGGAAACAGTCAATAAAACTAAGAGGCAACCTACAGATGGGAGAAGATATTTGCAAATGACATATCTGATAAAGAGTAAAATCTATAAGGAACTTATCAAACTCAATGCCCAAAAAACAAATAATCCAGTTAAGAAATGGGCAGAAGACATGAAGAGACATTTTTCCAAACAAGATATACAAATGGCTAACAGACACATGAAAAGATGCTCAACGTCATTCATCATCAGGGAAATACAAATCAAAACTATGATGAGATACCATCTCACACCTGTCAGAATGGCTAAAATTAACAACACAGGAAACAACAGGTGTTGGTGAGGATGTGGAGAAAGGGGAACCTTCTTAACAGTGTTGGTGGGAATGCAAGCTGGTGCAGCCACTCTGGAAAACAGTATGGAGATTCCTCAAAAAGTTAAAAACAGAACTATCCTATGATCCAGCAATTGCACTACTGGGTATTTACCCAAACGATACAAAAATACTGATTCATAGGGGCACATATACCCAATGTTTATAGCAGCATTATCAGCAATAGCCAAATTATGGAAAGAGCCCAAATGTCCATCAACTAATGAATGCATAAAGAAGAAGTGGTATATATATATATATATATATATATATATATACACAATACATATATACGTATATATATATATACACATATACATGCAGTGAAATATTACTCAGACATCAAAAAGAATGAAATCTTGCCATTTGCAATGAGACTAGAGTTGCAGGATGGATGGAGCTAGAGTGTATTATGCTAAGCGAAATAAGTTGGTCAGAGAAGGACAAATAGTATATGCTCATATGTGGAATTTAAGAAATAAAACAGATGACCTAGGGGAAGGAAGAAAAAAAAAGAGGGGAGGAGGCAAACCGTAAGAGACTAATTTATTTTTTTATTTTTTTATTTATTTGACAGAAAGAGACATAGCGAGAGAGGGAACACAAGCAGGGGGAGTAGGAGAGGGAGAAGCAGACTTCCCACCGAGCAGGGAGCCCGATGTGGGGCCCAATCCCAGGACCCTAGGATCATGACCTGAGCCGAAGGCAGACGCTTAATGACTGAGCCACCCAGGTGCCCGTAAGAGACTATTAACTACAGAGAACAAACTGAGGGTTGCTGGAGGGGAGGTGGGCAGTGGATGGGCAAAAGGGGTCATGGATATGAAGTAAGGCACTTGTGATAAGCACTGGGTGTTATATGTAAGTGACAAATCACTAAATTCTACTCCTGAAACCAATATTACACTGTATGTTAACTAACTAGAGTTTAAATAAAAACTTGAAATGAAGATGATGGATAGATAGATGATAGATATAGATAGATAGATAGATAGATAGATAGATAGATAGATAGATGATAGATAGATAGATAGATAGATAGATAGATAGATAGATAGATAGATAGATCCTTTGCTGGGCAGTCCCATTCCTCCCCCAGTCCAAGACCCTGACACATTCCTGCCTTAGTCCATTTGCAGTTGCCACCTAGAAATTTCTTCCTCATTTTTCTTATTTCCTTTCTTCAAATCCTTCTGATGACTTTTCCATTCTTTGATTTCTATTTTACTCATCTTCTAGAATACTGTTATTAAGTAAACAGCACTGTTCTGTGTTCTATATTTTGTTTACTTATATGCAAAAATTTTAATTGCTGATTACAAAAGTCTTGCACTTCCAAGTCCTTAACACCACAAAAATCTTTGAAAAGATAAGTAATCAACAAAAGTAATCTTCTATTTTTGTTTGTATTTGCAAACTATAATCCAGATTATGTACTATTTAGTAATACTATCTTAAACATGTACAAAAGAATGATGCTATATTTTGAAGTCAAACATTCACATTAAGGAGTTTACTAATATAAATAAATATATATGTGTGTATATCTAGGTATATATAAAAAAAGTTAAAGCGCATTGATTTTAAAATGATAATACCAATACTGAGGGTAAGAAAGTAGAGAGGGCTTCAGATTTTCCCCTCCAAAGTGAAGGATAAATTCTTGAAACTTGACCTCTTTATCACTAAGAAGGCGGCACATCACTGAGTAGGTTTCATTTGGTTTTGATTGCAATGAAAGTGGCTTTTCCACTTGACATTTGTTTTTTGTTTTTTTTTTTAAGATTTTATTTGACAGAGAGACACAGCGAGAGAGGGAACACAAGCAGGGGGAGTGGGAGAGGGAGAAGCAGGCTTCCCACGGAGCAGAGAGCCCCATGCGGGGCTTGATCCCAGGACCCCGGGATCATGACCTGAGCCGAAGGCAGACGCTTAACGACTGAGCCACCCAGGCACCCCTCCACTTGACATTTGTGAAGGCAAAATAGATCAGATGGTACTCTAGGCATCTGTAGCAGCTCAGGATTGGGCAGAGAGCTTGGGCTAATCTCCAACCAGAGAAATTCTGTCAGTAAAAAACAAGATTTAGTGGCAGACCCTGTATTCTTCCTGTGGTAACTTTGCTTTTTGATAACAGCTCCTGACTCTTTATCCAGCTGGCCATCATGAACTGAGTACCACCTGGTTCACTGAATGTCAAATTCATGCACGCTTAGGAGCCCTCTTTCATTGAGCATAAGTACAATATATAGAAAGGAGTCTATTCATGCCCCAGTGGTGTATGAGCACGACCTGCCATACAAGAGTTCCTTCTTTAATCTCTGTCTAGACACTGTCTTAAATGAAATTCTTTGTGAAAAATTGAGTATAAAAAATGTCAGCCAGGTTTCCACGATTCTGTGAAACTCTATGATGGTACAGTTGCTTTCATGGATAGGCCCAAACAGACAATGAAATCCATTTAGTGAAACTTGAACAGTAGGTCTGGTTGTATATTCTCTTTAGAACAAAGATAGTCAGAGGTTATTTTTTGTAATATTTCTTTGGCAGTAGCCAAATGGTGTAGAGACTTGAAAAGGGAAAGTCTGGAGGACTTTTTAATAGAAGTTGAAGGAAGGATGATATTGATAGATCTTTCATAATAGGCCAGGGCAGAACAATTATATTAGACACCTCTAATTAGAGAGGATAGTTACTTGTCCTCAGCAGAACGGACACTTATTTTTGACTTGGTCCTGCATTTTACTCACTCATTCTTCCTTCACCACCACCTCATAAGAACCCTCAGAATGTTTCATATACTAGCCTTTTCCCCCACACATTAATTTTAATCAAGGAAATCACATCATACTAAAATAAATGAAATAATTGGAGGGTTTCCCATGGAGCTATTACTCTTATTCTCTACTCCATTATTGACAAACTATGGACCTTCTAAAATAATGGAATAAACTATTAAAAACTCAGCCATGATGCCACTGAAAGATACAATCTGAGCCTGAGGGGCTGCTTTTCAGGATGTCATATATGCTCTAAACCAGCTACTGATTCTTGGGGCTGCCTCCCTCATAGCCACAATATCAGTCTGGAAAACAGGCTTTTCTGAGATGGCAGTGACACTTCTCCTAATTCTCTGCAGGTATGGGTTCCATTGGCCTGTAAGAAGGACACTTCTATAAAAATGGACAACTGCCCATTTCACACCATGCAGGCCACTATGGGAGTAGATAAAAAGAAGAGCTGTGTGTTGGCTGTGATCACTGATCCTGAATACTAAGGGAATGAAAGATGTCCAAAAAACAAAATGGATTGGGACATAGGCCCATAAGAGCACCTGAAGCATTTCTCATTTCACTCTGCCAAAAGGAAAATATTGGTCAAGGCAATCCTTATAGGCAGAGATAAAATCTCATTCCCTAACATGATATACCATCTGGAAAATACTCTAAGTTGTTTAATCGCTAGCTAAAGAGAAGACAATGTGGAATGAATAGTGGAGCTTGTTAGTCATACTGTCTATGGCTTTGGAACTAGATGCAGAAAGGAGTGTAATACTCATCTGGATTTCTTTGTTTGCTGTCAAGTGTCTGAAGATTAAAACACATTTCTCATTTCTTTAGGTTTTATTTCCACTGTTGTATATATGGTGTGGTGGTAGTAGATAAATATACTAATCAGTCCATTAATCACATAATTTCAATTGTTACAGAACTAAAGAAGAAATGAACATCATTTGGTGATCTGGCCTCAGAAATTGGGGCTCCTCAATAGCATCTCTGAATGCAATAGCTGGACATGACTTAGATTTCTTTCCATTTGGGGAAGAATGAGGTTGGTTGAGGTTTATGTGAAATAGGTGGTAACTATTTAGTAGGATTATCTTTGACTATATGAAAAAGTTATGTGATGTGTGATACACAATGGTATGGTGTGTGTGTATGTGTTTTAGCAGCCAAATGATGGTAGGTACTAAGCACCCATTGAGCTGTAAACCTAGTGCATTGGATCCCTTCCTAGAGTATTTTCCAGATGGCATATCATGTCAGGAAATGAGAAAAATTTGGAGCTGTGAGACAGAAAAAGGGAGTCATTGGAACTAGGTCTTTTTATCTTAACCTCTAGGAAAAAAGTACAAAAATTACTATCACTGGAGGTACCATGACTTTTCTAAAACTGGGGCTGTCTTTTGTTCCTAACTTTTTCAGATTAGTGGGTGACCAACTCTTCTATGAATTTTGTCAGAAACTCCAGTACCTCCCCATTAGATTCCCATTCTTTGTTGTTTTCACTTAATTTAGCCAAAGGTAATTTTTAACTTGAAAAAAGCAACCTTAACTAATGCATAATATTTGTTTTACTTTTGACAAAACTGAGGAACAGAAATGTTAAGTGACTTGATTATGTTTTAATAAAAATATAATTTATACCTTGAAAGGACTTGAAATCATAATAAAATATAGTCAAAGAACTAGAGGACTCCAAACCTGAAAAGAACATTGTCAGAGATTATGAGGAGAAATACAGTTGAATCAAATTTAAAGATGTTAACTGTCAGAAGATCAAAGATTAGAAGTTACACAGAATTGGTATTTTTGTACAATATATGGGAAATCTTTTTGACAAAATTATCAAAATATCAAAGATGTTTCTCTACCTCTAGAGGAATTTAATTATGAAATGTAAGCTATTGAAGGGAAAGTTCCAGTTCTTATTCTTTTACCAATTTATGATCGCCACATAGTAAATACTCTATTTGTTGAACTGGATAATCATAAGAGGTGATAATCACATATCTATTTAATGTTTGCTTAAAAAAATGGACTGTGAATCTTTTTATATCCTTTTATATGTTTTTCAACTACTTATTGAAAGCACTACTACAGTGGATGCTGTGGTAGGAAGAATCTAAAAAGTGCCTTTCCCCTCGAGATTCTATATCCTGATTCCCAAAACCCGTAAACATGGTGAGATATCACTCCTGTGATTATGGAATGTCATGTGGCACAGTGGATCTTAATTAGGGAGTTTAGCTGGGTGGGCCTGGTCTAGTCACATGATCATTTAATAGCACAGAGCTTTCTCTGGTTAGTGGCAGAAGTCAGGGACACTCAAAGCATAAAGGTTTTTTCAGTTTGCCATTGACGGCTTGATGATGGAGGAGGTCACATAAGGAGGAATGCAGGCAGTTGTAAAGAGCTGACAGAGACTTCTACCAACAGCCAGTAAGGAAACAGGGACCTCAGTTCTATAATCACATGAGGCTGTCTAGATTTCTGACCTATTGAACTGTGAGATATGGGTGTTGTTTTGAGCTGCTAAGTGGTAATTTGTTACACAGCAATATGAAATGAATATAGCAACAAACATAACTGATTTTCTATGGTGTCTTGGGATAAGATAACACCACTCAAAATTATTCAAGCATATTTCATATGATAAGTGTGTATCAGTGGTTCTCAAACTTTAATTTCTTCAGAATTTTCTAGGGAAACTGTTAAAAATGCAGATCCACTTAAACACTAAAAACCTCTACCCCAACAAAACCCAGAAATCTTGGTTTAATTCATCTTAAGGGGCAGGTAATCCAGAAGTATTTCTCAAAGAAGAGTTTTGGGGCCACATGTGAGAAATTAATGTAGATGATATCCAATACCTAACTGGTTGAATATGTGATTGCAGGAAGCAACTCTTGATACCAAGAGAACAAACACAACTGAAAGCCATGAAATCTGAGTTTAGGAAGGCTGAATCTGAGGATATTTTAATCCCATTTAGTAAATCTTTAGGAAATTTTCAGAAAAAGACGCCAGCAAGCCAAATATTCTTTCTTAACCCAAACTAATAAACAAGAGCACTTATTGCCAGTGTGGCCCCACATTTAAAAGACTCATGAAAGAATAGGATTTTTTCCCATAGAGCGAATATAAATGTGTAACTAAAGAACTAAAGGCATTATTTCAGGCAAGAAGAATACCTTAATTATCTTGATTGGCAAACTCTTGGGAAAGATTTTTCCCAAGGTCAAGTGTATGTTTGCAAAGTCAAGAATCTTCACTCAGCCCATAAAGCAGAGCTGCATATCACCTATATGCTCACATGTACTGAAATCACTGTTGGTTTTGCTCATATAGTAGGTAAAGAGGAAAAATTGTCAAAACCTTCAAAGTCTGTCCTCTGGGTCCCTCACGTTCTCTTTCCCATCTTAACGACCAATCTTCTAGCTATTTGTGTGCACACTGGCTCAGATGTAAGTGATTTTACTAAGGAAGAGAATGACTGGTTGATTGATTGATTGACCTTTGACTGAAATTTCTCCACAGAAAAAAATGTTACTTCAGCTAGGCACTTGTAATTTAAACATCTTATTTCTAACTGTGGAATGAAAGGCTTTTACTCTTGGTATTTTCAGCCATTAGCAAGCAGGTGAAGAAGTGTATTGTATTTTGGGAGTATGTGTAGAGGGAGAAATCTTGCAGTCATACTAGACCTATTTAATGTCCACATTTTTAAAGTAATGTAGAGGCTAATGATTAGATTAGAGTGCATGCTCCATGATGTTTTCTCCTAAGCACTCCTTCCCCCAGAAGTTCCTCTCCCTACTGTAGTAGGTGAGCTAGGACTACTCAAAAAGGAAGCTGAAGATCTCATCCCCAACATTCTGAGATGGCCAGAAATCTGAGCCACTCAGAACTTCTTAGACCTAAAAAGCAAACAAATCCAAAAATAGGATTATGAAAGGCTTCCACACATGTTCCATCTAACACTTTGGTATTTGCTGGTTTGATCTATTCTCCATTTCTTTGCAAACCATTTCCCAGATTTCTTTGCCTATTGTCTTATGGCTTAGTTCAAATGATGGGAGACACTGGCAAAGACAGGATGGGAGAAAGTGAAAATAGGTGGGTATCCCTACCCCCACTTTACACACACCCCCTCTGATTTGGGGCTCCAGCTCAGGATGCTTCTTCCCCATTTCCCAGCCCCTGCCAGGAAGCATCTTCCATGAATCTCACACAACCAGGTGGGCAGCTCTGGCTCTTGGGTTCTTGAGTTCTACTAACACCAATTCCTCCCCGACTTTTCCATCTCCAGCTGTAGCAGTGGCTTCCTTCTGTTATTAATTCCTGTATTGCTTTATTATCTTCAGTTTAGCCTTTCAGCTCTTCTAACACCATTGGAAATAGTTCCTGGTATTGAGTTTTTCTAATGAATTACATGGAATGGAACTCCATTTTCTAGATTGGATCGCAACTGATAAAATTCACCTTATTCTGGCTTCAAGACTTCTGTTTTCTATCATCTTTGATGTTATTATAGCCAATGCTTTGTGATCTTTTTCCCCTTGCTAATGTCAATTCATTATTTGATATCCAGGAGATCTCCACCAAACTTTCTTTACTATTTCTACCTTTGGTGTTAAAATCCATCATCATCAGTAACAGTGGTATTAAAGAATTTATTGGCCATCTTAAAGGACTCTAAGCCAGTAAGAGTTTTCACCAAAATTTATAATTTTGCAATTTATATTTTGCAATTTATATTTTGCAATTTATAAAGCATTATTTAGACACTTTTCAAAGTACTAGTATCTTTCTAACAAAGACTATATTATTCTAGATTCATCTGAATAATATCATCGATTTGAATCATTACACATTTTAATTATACAAATCATTCTGGTAGTCATTACCTTTACAAAATTTAAAACAGATCTAGGAATAAAATAACACTATCAGTTTTCCTCATTTAAAGAGC
This sequence comes from Leptonychotes weddellii, assembly GCF_054177405.1. NCBI lineage: Eukaryota > Metazoa > Chordata > Mammalia > Carnivora > Phocidae > Leptonychotes > Leptonychotes weddellii. The sequence continues at coordinate 35,124,446 of NC_138381.1, read as the reverse complement.
TTGATAAAGATAAAATGAAGAACTTGCTCAAGTCACATTGATAGTGACAAATAAAGGATTAAAAACTGGCTCCTTAATTCTAGACCAAATTTCTGTCTAAATTGTATGACTACAGCTCAGCAGGAAACACCTATCTAGATATTATGAAGAGAAGAGCCTGAAAAAGACAAATAATATGCTATGTGGGGGCAAAAACAAGTTAACTTTGGACTTAGGAAACTTTTAGAGTCACTAAATTGAAAGGTGTCATCTGAGGTTACCCATTTTGCAGTACTTCATAAAATCAGGGCTCACAGTGAATAGCCTACTACCACCTTTCACTCACTGTAACAAAGACCTTCTGCCTATCCTTCCTGCAATTAGCATAAACTGAGCAGCTATGATGTTTTTATAAAGGCAGATAAACTTTCAATATCGCCATGATTATAAGTACAGGCTGACCAATTACGTGATATTTATAACCAAATACAACTGTATTTGATATTCAGGGCCGAATGACATCAAATTATATCATTTTAGGAAACTGGTTAAAGCTTTAAGTAAGTAGGAGGAGAAAAAATAACATAATTTATGAAATATGAGGTAAAAGAAAACCAACATTAACATCAGTATTTGGAGGATACAGAAAATTAACCCTACTCTTGAAAGAGAATAGTAACACATTTGCTACTTTTCTATTTGAAAAGTGATTTCATCTCATCACAAAAAAAAATAATTTGTAACTATGTGTGGCAATAGATATTAACTAGACTTATCATAGTGACCATTTTACAATATATACATATATCAAATCATTATGTTGTACACCTGAAATTAGCAAAATGTTAAGTATCAATTATACCTCAATATAAAAAAATATCAATAAAGGGGTTACCCACAGGCCACAGTTAAAGTCTATTTAAAGCACAAAGAAGCCAGGGGTCATGTGGTCATCCCAAAAAGATAAAGCTCTAATACCACTGACATTCCCACATCCTTCTCTCCCATCACGCCATATCAGCAGAGCCTAGGTGAGAGGTAGTCAAGGACCAACAGCCACATTCATGGAAGAGGATGTGAAATCTGAATGACTGTGGATGGCTTCATCTCTATATATGAGTATTCAGTAAGTGCACAAGGTGTGTATAGACTTCTAGGTGCCAGGTTGAAAGGACTGTAAGTAAATACAAAGGGGAGAAAGAACTACTTGCCCAAATCTAAAATAAAGTGCTCTGTAAAAAATAGGAAGCACTGTGTTTGCAAAGTAGAGAGTAAACTATAAACCAGGTACTTTTATAATAAAATGTCTTAATAATAGCAGAATCCTAAAACAAAAACAAAAATGAAAAGCAGAATCCTAGACTACACATCATGAGTCCAAATAGCATTCAGATATTTGTTACTGCCCAGGGATAAAATGGTGAAACATCTTCAATAACAGAAATAGTACTTGCTTTTCTTGTATTAATTGCAAACAGTAAATACAGAAGAGTTGTTTCCACATTTTACATTTCTCAAATTCTGTATACTTGAGTCAATTTAAATATTTCATTTTGTTGGGGTGCCTGGGTGGCTCAGTTGGTTAAGCGTCTGTCTGCCTTCAGCTCAGGTCATGATCTCAGGGTCCTGGGACTGAGCCCCACATCAGGCTCCCTGCTCAGTGGGGAGTGTGCTTCTCCCTCTCCCTCAGCCTGTTTCCTCCCTGGTTGTATACTCTCTCTCTGAAATAAATAAATAAAATCTTTAAAAAAGTTTGTTAATCCCAAATTAAATGACCAATAGTTAGTCCTAGCACTGATTTGGGGGAAAAGGAGGATTATGGTTCAAGAGAACCATGAAAGTTCTCAAAGTCATCATCTAGTTTGAAACCAAGCAAACTTTCAAATCATGTATGGCTGAGGAGTTAGGTAGACTCTCATTGAGCAGCCTTGGCAACATCAGGGCAGCTATCTTGCCCCAAATCCTCCTTTTAGAGCACAGGCTCTCACAGATCCATCTCTACCAACATCTGAGGAATACTACTTAGATTGATCTTATTTTCTAAAGCCTTGGTTTTCACAGTTCAAAATTTTTTTTATTATACACTAACTTTTCACATGTTTGTCATATTTTTCCAAATATTCATGTAGAGTGTGGACCTTGCTTTAATACTCCTTTATATAAAGTAGTGTATTTAGCAAGTCACAAGTAGAAATATAATGTTTCTTAAAAAGTCAATGGAAGAGGAGAAAACATTTTGGTTTTTGTTGATGTTTTATTTTTTGTAGTAAAAGGATTGGCAAGAGGTAATGTCAGCACGAGTTTAAAAATAAAAAATAAAAAACAACTTAAGAATTGAAAGGATTCCCTGGTAACGAAGGGTGTCTGGGTGGCTCAGTTGGTTGAGCGTCTGACTCTTGATTTTGGCTCAGGTCATGTTTTCAGGGTCGTGAGATGGACCACACAGCAGGTTCTGTTCTCAGCAGGGAATCTGCTTGAGATTCTTTTCCCCCTCCCTCTTTCCACCCCTCTGTCCCTAACCCCAATTCACACTCTCATTCTCTTTTTAAATAAATAATCATTAAAAAAAAGGATTCCCAGGTAATGAATATTCTTTTTATATTAGTGATATATGTGCTCATTTTCATTGCTACTGTTTTATCATAACAAATCATTGAATTGCCCTCAAATCAAAATTACAAAATCTATCTTGGTTGACCATTAAAAAACTAATTTCTCTAAGTTTCTGTACTGACTATATCAATTTAAACTCTCTGAATAATACCAAGATAAGAGCTCTTACAGTGTGATTATTTCTAATTAGCCAAGAGCTGCTCAAAATACACCCCCTTGCCCCCCACGTCTCATGCTGCTAAACTAATGTTACACAACCATGGCCATCCATAAAATCTTTCTTTGGATAAAGCGCAGTAGATTCCGGTTTGAAAGCTATTGTTTCTTGGCTTTAGCAGAGAGGAAACTTACTGTGATTTGACTGGCCTGGTGTACAGGGGTGTCCACACTATACACAAAGTAGAGAGTAAACTATAAACCAGGTACTTTTTATAATACAATGTCTTAATAATAGCAGAATCCTAAAAAAAAAAAAAAAGCTTTTCAAGCTCCTTCCTCAGTGGGTCTCCATGAAAAGAAACAGGACAACTAATTTACACTGAACATATCATTTTAGTGTCTGGATCTCCTCCCTGTACTCCCTTCTAGAAAATATTAACCTGCCTACTGCCTTGGTAGCTATATGACCTTCCCAGGCCCAAACTGCCAAGGTAGGCACCTGACCAAAGGATCAACGAACCAGAAGAAGTCAAAGCCACAATCGCTGTGGTCAAACCAGAAAGGCACATTAGCTCAAAAAGATTCTATCTCTTGGAATTTAAACTAACACCTTTCTCTTCAACATGTAGGCTAATGATGAGCAGCATCAAAATCACCTGTGAACTTGTTAAAACTATCAAATCTCAGGCCTTACTGCAGACCTACTGAATCAGAATTTGCATTTTAACATGACTTCCAGATAATTGTATGATAGGCGGGGGTAGGGAGAGAAGGAGAGAACAGAAGACTGGAGGAAAGTGGTTGAGGAGAAGCACTTATTTCACTTTGAATAACATAATCACATACAAATCACCTCAGCTATTTTATTATTTAGCATAATAAAAATCTCAGAAGCCCAAACTCCTACCTTGGTTAGTAACTGCAGCTAAAGTAAGAGCCATGAGGAAGCATTGGACAGAAGGAGTTACAGGGGCCATGAGCAAGTCAAATTCATCAGAGAAAGCCAGAGTCGAGGGACGGATGGACACAGAGAAAAGGTATATAACAGAGGGACTATGTCTTGGTGACAACATAATTATTAACTGTGCCCCCTCTGACTCCAAATATGTTTGGTTTGGATGATAAATTGTATGATAACCCTGTGTATAATTCAGTGAGGCCAAGGCTAATTCATGACCTGTCTGTTCTACACTTCCGATTCTTGGGTTCCTTAAATCGCTGTCTCCCTTACTGTGACATCATTCTTACAAACACCAACACTTCCCTTCTGCCCTCATTATTTGAAGTAACTGATGCAAAAAAGTATACTGCTTAATTAGTGCTGACTGCCATTAAAAATAATTTAATATTATATGCTGGGTACTTATTTCATTATATCTAATCCTCAAAGCAGACCCAGCTAATCTAAAATCATAGAGGCATATTCTGGGATCTTGATCGAATGACTTCCATTAAGGTACCACAGGTGCCAAGGCCCGATTCACAATCAGGGCAGCTGACTCCAGAGCCACTGTCCTTTTCCCTCACCCACATACCTCTCTAGGAGATGATCTCATGTCATCCCATTCTTTTAGTGACGCTGCAAATACCAGTCATGAAAAAAAATATGGTATGTATCGTCTCTGGAGGCATACAAGTAGTTTTTATAAGATACTATCCTCTATTTTTCTGACAAAATGCTTAGATGGTTTGCAGATATGGGCTGAGCATTATTTTCTAGACTATACTGAACCAAGACATGGAAATTTTTTATCTTACTCTATTTAAATATATTCTTACCCAAAATGTGCCTTTTTCCTATAACCACCAAGGTATGTTAACCAATTTGCAGTAGTAAATAGTGACAAAATAACTGAAAATAAGTTAATGGATGAAACCAGGACAAAATTTCACATTTATTCACATACAAATCATCTCAGCTATTATTTACAACTGTTATTAAATAGTGCAAAATGTACTATGATTAAGTGATTTCGTACCTCAGAAAAAAACTATTTTCTCCTTTTTATAGTACGAATCTTATCTTAAAGGCAAAGGAAAGCAATGGCTTAAGTGAGATTCTAGTTTGCCCACATTTTCCGGCATTTGGAAAGGAATCATTCCAATTGTATTTATGTTCTTTTTTTTTTTAAGATTTATTTATTTGAGAGAGAGATTGAGAGAGAGAGAGCATGTGCACACACATGGGGGGAGGGGCAGAGGGAAAGAATCTTCAAGCAGACTCCCTCCCCCCAAGTAGGGAGCCCAACTCAGGGCTCTCTTACCTCAGGACCCACAAGATCATGACCTGAGCTGAAACCAAGAGTCATAGGCTTAACCAAATGAGCCACCCAGGCACCCCTTTATATTCTTAATAATAAAAGCTTTGAATTTCAACTTCTTTTTTTTAATTTTTTTTTAAATGTTTTATTTATTTATTCATGAGAGTCAGAGAGAGAGGCAGAGGCAGAGGGAGAAGCAGGCTCCCCACCTAGCAGGGAGCCCGATGCGGGACTCGATCCCAGGACCCCGGGATAATGACCTAAGCCGAAGGCAGACGCTTAACCATCTGAGCCACCCAGGTGCCCATGAATTTCAACTTCTTAACATTAGGTCTTTTTTTAAAGGGTACATGCAAGAATGCACCCTAAGATTGCACATGCTCAGGTTAAATATTCACAGATTCCTGTATTCCAGTTCTAATTACTTTTGCTTATTTTTCATTTTAGGGATAGGAACAGGGAATGGGAAGCAGGGATATAGTGGGGTGAAAAGCATAAAGCTTGCCACATACGAGAGACTTAACAAATTATAAATAAATCTAAATAACTGAAATAAATTGAAATGAACAAAAGGAAGGAAGAAAAGGAGAGAGGAAGAAACACATAGGGATGTAGGCACAAATTCTTTAGTAATCAAAGAAAATATATATACTCCACCCAAATTGGCATATTTGAAGAGCTCTGTTTGTTGACCATGATTAAAATCAAGGTAATTATTTATTCTATTGTGTAGACTGATAAAATTTCTCAGATAAATAAAGCAGAGTAGGTGAAAACAAATGAAAGATTAAGAGGAACAGTAGGGAGAGTGAGTCATAGCAGGGGAAGGGAGAGGGAGACAAGAGGTGAATGGGTGAAGAGGGGGAAGACAGGAGAGGGGAAGGAGAGAAAGGGAAGGGGGAAACAGGAGAGAGGAGGAAAGTGGTTGAGAAGAAGTGCTTATTTCACCTTGAATAACACAATCACTTCGATATGGTTACTTGATTAATATCTGGGTCTCTCCCAGGACCTCAAGCTCGGAGAGAACAGGGATTAGGTCCATTTTTGCTCTTTGTTTAATCCAGCACAGCTCCAATTCCCAAGGACAGTGCTGCTCAAAGTATCTGTGATGAAGAATTGATCTTTTAATTTCCACTCTGTCATGGATAAATAGTTTGTGAAAACAAACAAAGCTTGAAACAGAACATACAAAATACAAGCCCATTTATTTATTATTAAATTCTACAGACATGAAATTGCTGTTTCAAATCATGCATTTATCTTGTCATGGACCAGTAACCGTTATGAGGTCCACTAACTGCTCCTTGAAGAGACTGACCTGGTAGAAACTCATTAAAAACTGGTAACATGTTTAAACAATCCAGCCATCAGAACATCAACAGTTCAGCAATAAATTATAGTTGAATCATGGTTTTTCTGGAACTTGATCTCTTTGGTTTTTTCCCCCCATTTTATTGCCAATTCTGAGAAGTTAACAGAGTGGTGAATCTGACCCCTATTTTTAAATGGCTACACTGAGGACAAAGGACAGGCTTGTTGGAGGATGGTCCTGTACTGAGTAGCAGAATAGAAGGGGACTCAGTTCTCTCGACTCCCAGGCCACTGTTTTTTCCCATAGGCCTCTGTGGCTCTTTTTTTTTGCAATCAAATTGGACATGCAGCATTAATTAGCAAGCTGTAAGCACTTTCGTTTTCACTTTTGGCTAGCAGACTCCAGTGAATCTCTAATTTACACATTTCAGCTCTGCAGACATTTGCAGACCAATATTCTAAGAGCTAGTTTTTAATTTGGCTTAGCATCCGTTTCTGTATTTTTAATGTTAAGATGTGTATTTAATTGTCATTCCTGAAGAGATCCTGCTACAAATAATCAATGGTTCCCAAAAGATAAGTGTGTGGTCAATCCCATTGTACTTTTCTTTTAGTCTGTAAATTGTTAGGCCTTTGGTAGTACTGGCTAGTATAAAACAGCTAGTATAAAAACAACACAATAACTACAACAACTTCAGCAAATCATTGGCAAAATGTCCTTTCCAACAACTGATTCAAAATGATAAAAATGAAACCTATATTCAAAATCTTGGTGACCATTTTTTAAAGGATATCTATTGAACAAGCTGTCATTTATCTATCTTTTCTGGAAAAAAGTACGTACCAAACTGTTAACGATCTATTGGAAGTACAGCAGACTGGAAGTAGGAAATAGGGGACCCTTCCTTCTTTGTACATTTCTGTACTTTAAAAAAATTTTCTCATGAATATGTATTTAAATGAATAGGTAATATTTTATTAATAATATATTGGTGATGGAAGTGATTCTCGGAAGTCTAAATGTTTTAAACATGAATATATATTTAAAACAAATGTGTAATATTTTATTAATACATTTTATTACTTTATCCACTGAACTTCGAAGTAAAGCAATATGCAAGGCAGGTTCTTAGCCCTTCAGCAGATAGATGAGGGAACTATAGTGGAGGTACAGGGCTGAGATTCCAAGGAATCTCAGACTTTATGCCAAAGTCTGTGAACTTCCCACTTCCTTATGCTGCAGGGCAATGACAAATGAGCACATTGCATCAGCTAATGGAATGTTCTTGTATCTCTAACTTAGGTCTCCCGGGGTAGATAAACAACAAACAGGACCCATGTGAAACCTGCACTGTGACAGTGATATAACCCAGAATTTGAGGTAGTTCTGAGCCAAAATTGTTCAGGTACGTTTGTCAGAAGTATATTTTATATTTTAATTACCCTACCAAACTTTTCCCCTGGTCTGGTAAAACCAGTAAGAGAGTCACTTAGTCTTTAGAAGGTTAGTGATGAGTGCAAAGAACATGTTAAGTTGACAAAGGTCACCTACCACACTGAAGATAATTTTATCTGATAACCAAAGATATTCTAGGATGGAGAAAGCATAATGCAAATATTTGCCAGATTATAAACTTAATTTTATACCAGAGGTCCAATAACACATAATTTGCTTGCAACGGACTATTTCTAAAAAAAAGAATACTTAAGACATTTAAAATGAGAAAGTTACTAATGATATCATGTTAGTCCCAGTACTGCTTTTTCTCTTGACCAGTTAAAAACTATGGTATTTGTTTTAAGAGAGGATGGGCCACTAAGAAAACCAAGTCTTGGGGTTGAGAAGAAACAATGCTAAATTAACAGGTTACAATTTTAAGCTCTAAAGAAATCTTAAGAGAACGTGAAAAAAAAAATGCTGTGAAAATTTGTAACAAAAAAATGAGCAGAAAAGAAAAGTCACATTCTTGGGCCTTTTCTTGCCCCCCACTCCCCACTCTGTAGAATGGCAACCAGAGGAAAGAACTAAAGGCTAAGAAGATCCACGATATCCTCTATTTGGCAGGAGTTAAGAGAAGCCCATGTCTCCTTCCTGATATGGGTAGCGTCATCCCTTGGGACCTTATTAGCTACAGAAGAAAAAAAAAAACAAAAAAACTTGGTTATCACCCTTAAATTCCCTACTTGCTTAAAGCAATTTCTACAGAGAAGATACCCATGTGTAGCATTCTCTAATAACGTCATGGCTTCTGGGATTTTCTAAATTTCTAAGCTTCTTTCTAAGTGTTAGAAAAGTGTTATATGTGATTTTTCTTTCTTTCCTTTTTTTTTTTTACTAACTGGGGTGACCATTATTAGATAGGTCGGAAGGTACAGGCAGTGTCAAAGTTAATTTCTCATTTTCCTTTTAAAATCTACCTTAGGTTTGTTCCACAAGTCACTGGATTCGCCACACTGTTATGTGAATCGCTGTTCTTAATATTTATTATACAGGGCTAAACTTTATAATCGTATTGTTAGCTTTTACTAAAAGGTATGAGATATAAGTGATTCTGTCACAGATAAAGTAATAGCCTTCAGAGAGTTTCCCGTTGCGTGAATTTCTGCACGTGATTTAAAAGGCTGCAATATAATACATATACATGCATTCAGGACCCATGTGTGAAAACCTCTTTTCTACAGGTTACAAAGTTTCAATATCCTTTAGTATATTTTGATGTTTTGACTCAGATATTGAGCCACTGACTCCTCTGAAGACCTGATTATAAACACTGCCCTTCCCTTTCTCTGGCACTAATTTTCTTACCCTTCTCTACTACACATTCAGTAAAACCTATAAATGAAGGCTGCATGCAGAAGGAGGCAAGCTCCCTACCCAGGAATGGCATCTCACTTGCAAAAATGAAAAATTCTTGAGACATTCCTCCCACCAAGCCCCTTTCTCTGAACAAATAAACAACCAAACAAAACATAAAACAACAACAACAACAACAAAGAAAAGAAAAAATTGAGACAGAAAACATGGTGGTGTTTAGAGAAATATGTCCACCATTGCCTATCCCAATTGTTAGGAACCCTAATGGATACACATGGGAGGTCAAATGCTGGGAAAGTTTTCTGTGAACCATTAATCACCTCCCAAACTGTTAGGCAAAGTGAAGGAGAGGTAGAATGCATATTCGCATATTGTCTCTGAAACAGACAATCAAAGCCATAAGAAAGAAAGAGAAAGAGAAAGGGAGAGTAAGTCTGAGCGGTAACTGAGACTTAACATGGTAGTTTAGTGATAGTAAGTGGCTGCTAATATATATTAGCACCTAGTGCCCTGCAAATTTTTTCTGGTTACCTCCCTTAATTCCCAAAACAATTCCATGAAATAGTTATTGTACAGAGAAATTGGATCTGCTGAAGGAAAATTGTACCTGCTAAGGCCTCCCCATGTGACCACCCCCACCCTGTCACCACTATCCTTTGTGACCGCTCTGTATCCCATACTAACCTTCCTCATAGCACTTTTCACACATGTGCAACAGGAGGAATAACACTGTGGTTTAGAGAATGGGTGACGTGGCTAGAAAAACATGGATTCAAACCCAGGTCTGTCACTTTTAAGTCAGGTGGTTTGGACACTCTCTGGGAGCCTTAGCTTCCCCATAGAAACAATAGGGGCAGGGATAGCATTTACATTACAGGATAATTGATAACGATTAAATGAGTTAATGTTTGTAGAGTATTTAACTCCATACCTGGTCCATAACAAGGAAGAGTTTAACATTATCTTTGAGGGGAGGGGTAGCTTCTGGTTTTCTTCATTTTCCTATAATGTGTCTATGCAGAAGGAGTCCCAGGGTAAGGGTTTTATTATTTGTTTTATATTTAAATTCAATTAATTAACTTAGAGTGTATTATTAGTTCCAGAGGTAGAGTTCAGTGATTCATCAGTTGAATAACACCCGTTGCTCATTACATCACGTGACCTCCTTAATGTCCATCACCCAGTTACCCGATCTCCCCCACGCCCCCTCCCCTCCAGCAACCCTCTGTTTGTTCTCTAGAGTTAAGAGTCTCTTATGGTTTGTCTCCCTCTCTGATTTCATCTAAGGGTTTTAAATGCTTGTTGAATGAATGATGAGTAAAGAAATGAATGGATGGATGGATGAATAATTTTCTGAATCTCAGGACAGCATTCTTTTTACTAAAGCTCCAACTGCAAGAGCGCCTAGGTGGCTCAGTTGGTTCAGCACCCTACTCTTGATTTTGGCTCAGGTCATGATCTCAGGGTCGTGAGATTGAGCGCCACATCAGGCTCCCCACTCAGTGGGGAGTTTGCTTGTCCCTCTCTGTCTGCTCCTCCCCCTGCTCTCTCTCTCTCTCTCTAAAATAAATAAATAAAATCTTAAAAATTAAAAAAAATAAATAAAGCTCAATTGCCTTCATCATTCTCCTCTTCCTAGAGTAGAATAAGTTTCTGTGACCGTTCTCAGTTATTAAGCACCTAGTGCAGTCCAAGTTTCTTTACATTACTTATCTCTTTTAATTCCCAAAACAATTCCGTGAAATAGTTATTACACAGAAAAACTGGACCAGACTGTACGCAATGGCCTGCATATTTATAACATGCGGCATAAGTGTTCATACATACCTAAGGCAAGAACAATAAAAATGATTGTTTCCTTATCATTACCTCTCCATGTAGCATCCAAAAATGAGTTTCTCCAATGCCTCATTTAAGAAATGAGAATGAAAGATAAAGAGTGAGCTGGATAATCTCCTGCTGTTAGTTCTCTGACTTTAAAAATATTCCCTGACCTTTCCAAGCATCAGTTTTCTTATTCATAAAACTGGGACACAATGGTAATTATATGTGTCTGACAGTATTGTGATAATTAAATGAGATAATATGTAGAAAAAGGTGCATCATGTAAGGATAAGTGGATGGATTTTTCTTTGAGGGGACAGGCAGCTGCTTCCCTACCATCCCCTTTATGGTGTCTTCTTGAAAATATTCGGTGTAGCAGGACCAACCTTTTGATTTTCCAGTGCAAGGTTAGCACTTCTGACCCTTCAAACTGTAAATATGAGCCTCCAGAATTAGCTCAGAATTAGCTTTCCCTCACAAGAGAAATAGGAGACAATCAGGTACAGCTACTTATCTCTCAAGAAGATAGAGGAATTGTCATTGTTCTTTATTCTACTTTACTGTATAAATATGTGCGAGATTCTGTACAGACCTTGTAGTCACTTGGATGTCACCATGCATCCCTACACTATAATAAATTGTGTTTTCTCTCTTTCTTCTATACAGGTACAGAGGGGTCTTTTTTAGGGCAGGGTCGTTTTTATTTCCCAAACAATTATAAACTGTAAAGTGCCAAAGATTCTTAATTGTTGAGGTTGTTCTTATAATTACTATAATTATTATCACTTCACAACTACTGTGATGAAAATTATGCCATTATCCAGATAAAAAAGATGATAAAATACTTCTGATACTAGCTCAATGGGTAAGTTCTCCCGAAAGTGGTTTTCTCAAAAGGTCAGCGAATATATTCTTTTTTCCTTTGTGTTAAACTTATTTTTAATCTATGTTAATTCCAAGAGCAGAACGCAAAGATAAAAATTATTAAATTTTAGACTGTCAGGCCCCAATAATGAAAGTAAACTTCTTTTGGGTCATACCAAATGGTTGAACTTCAAAATGAAAACACATAACCAAGTTTTTGCATACTGTAATTGCTATATACAACTATTAAAGAGGCAACAGATAGAGTAATAAAATAAATGCGAAAGATGCTATGAAATTCTATGCACTAACATGACCTTCTAAAATAAAATACATCATGGGGTGCGTGAGTGGCTCAGTCAGTTAAGCATCCAACTCTTGATTTAGGCTCAGGTCATGATCTCAGGGTCATGAGATCAAGCCCTGTATCAGGCTTCACCGCACTGGGCGTGGAGCGTGCTTAAGATTCTCTCTCCTCGGGTGCCTGGGTGGCTCAGTTGGTTAAGCAACTGCCTTCGGCTCAGGTCATGATCCCGGAGTCCCGGGATGGAGTCCCGCATCGGGCTCCCTGCTCGGCGGGGAGTCTGCTTCTCCCTCTAACCCTACCCCCTCTTGCGCTCTCTCTCTCTCACTCTCTCTCAAATAAATAAATAAAATCTTTAAAAAAAAAAAAATAAAAAAAAAAAGATTCTCTCTCCTCTTCTCCCTCTGCCCCTGCCCCCGTTCTCTCTCTCTCAAATAAATAAACAACCAAACACACTAATTATGGGTAAATTAACTCATAATTAAATGCAGTATTTGTTCTTTAAGGCTTACAGATCAAACAGGATGCCCAAAATCAAATTCATTGCTGTCTCCATTAGCATCACTTCTTTCCTTACATCTCCTCGCAGACCCCCTCTTCCTGTTGACTTTCCTTATGTCTAGAAATGGCACCCATGGGTTTCCAAGTTTGAAAGTTCTTTAACGCTATCCAGTCATTGGCCAAGTCTATCCCCTGTGCTTGTTTTACCACACGTCTTAGCACGAAATATTTTGATTTGCTATCTCTCAGTCATTCCCACCAGACCAAGTGTTTTTACGAATGCCTGAACATATGCATTTTGCTCTGTAATTCTTAGCATCCATCTTGGCAGTGGCCAAATTAAACCTTGGTTGAGTACATTAACACATGAAATTCTTTAGAGTATATGGCTATGACTGCTTTCTCATCTATTCCCTACCTTTAATTCTCAGTTTTTCTATGTTAGTTTAGGTTCTCAGTCCTAATAGCCTTCCTTTAACACTTGCCCATACCATCTATTTTTCCTCTCCACATTTGTAGGATACCTTTTCACAAAGCCCTGCTCCTATTTCTCACTCCTGGCTCAGAAATGCCCATTGGCCCCCATCTGCTTTCAAAAGTGTCTATCCCCAAAAGTACATAGCCCCAACTAACATTCTGGTCTTTCTACATATAACCTAATTTCAACAACTGTTCTAGCCATCTTCCCATACATGATGCTACACATTTGCTTACACGCAATCCTAAGAAGACAGATAAATTTAGCATCTTACATATTTGTCCTGAGACATATAAAGTCAAATTTAAAGAATATAAGGAGGTTTTAACATAAGCATAAGTCTCAAAATTTTAAAAAGAGAGGAGGAATCATTGCTATATTACTGTTCTCTAAAGTGGCCTTTCTAACCCAACAATGTGTCATAGAATCGAATCTTATATAGTCAAAACTGAACCTTCTTAATTTGATTTTTAAAAGCAAAAAGCATTCATATCACAGTATTATCTTTTGGGCTAAATATTTTTATCTTCAATATGTACTATAATACATATGTCAACCATCAACCATACTGGGTAGTTTTAGAAGCAATCCTTAGTACACATGAAAACTGACTATTATAAAATCATGCATCAATGCCTTCCGTGTGTGTGTTTGTTGAGTATTCCCTAGCAGAAGCTTCTATTGTGATCTTCCTTTTTCTCTTTTCTGTACTCTGGTTTCCCTCGTAAAAGCTCAGACCATTTCCAGATCACCCACTAACCTCAAGACCTTGGCGTCCTGAAGATTTTCATTCTTAAACTGACTTCTAGACTTTCCAAAAGACAGTCTAAACCTCTGAGACCAGTTCAAGAAGAGAACAGCTTACTCTTTCGAAGGTTCCTGAAGCAATGCCTTTCAAGGGATAATTAGGCTTTGGAGTATGACCTGTTCCTCACCAAGCAAGACCCTGACATAGTAGGAGCCCAAACCAAACTGCCTCAGGGAGGTAATAAATTCCCACAAGTCTTCAGCTCACAGCATTTGGTTCTAGTTCAATCATTACTGTATTTACAAAAGAAATGAGCCCAGAAGACAGGAAATGGAAAACTCTAAGTAATATGATACATTGTTGTTGTTTTTTTTTTAAACTAGTCAGAACTACCTCTTGAAAAACTTTGGTTAAGGTAGTGAATGGGCTAAATCCCTGCCTTAGCTTTCAATTACTATTCGGTTATCTATGTATATACTTTATTCTGTGATCTCAGTCAGTGCTGTCCATTTTACCTGCCATCCTTCTCCTTCCCCAGTTCTGTTGTGTTAATTTTGAGCCTGGCATCATACCAAACCCGAAGTTTCTCTCCTTTTAGAATAGGGTCATTGGCTTCCTCATTTTTGTCCAGTCGATAAAGGAAGAGAAATAATAAGTTATTCCAGTTTGTTTTCAGAGGGGGAGGAGGGAAGGCTGGAGAGAAATAGCAGATTTGCTTCTTTCTCTTTGTGATTTCTAAGGGCTCTACCCTGAACTACTGATAGAAAAGAGGTTGTTGTAATAATTTGCAATCATTTACTGAAAGGGGCTCCCTGACTTCCTGCTTTGTCTCCATTTTCTTTAGAGCATCAGGCTTCTGCATAGTTATAACTTGAATGATATTCAGCCAATTGTGACCCTTATGGTTTTGTGTATATTTCCTGACATATAAAGAGAATAATTTAATGTAGCCATTTAATACAACTGTTCCTTCAGGTCTAAGACCTATGGTCTCTTCTAGCATTAAGTTTCAGAGAAAAGGAGTCTATGTGTAATCTGCACTCTCCTTTTACAAGAACACCCAAATCTCTTTCATTTTGGTAAATTAAAGCAGTATACTTCAAATAACAAGTTTTTTTATGATATTGGCTATATTTAACATAGACTGCAGTATTAGTTGTAGTGTGGTAGTACATTGGTAGCCTAAGATTTTGTACGTAGGAACAAAAACCCAGTTTCTAAATACACATTGTAAATATATGGCCATGATCAAAGCAATTGAAAAACATGATGAATGCAGCGTGATACAATCTTCACCAGGAATACTTTTATATATATAAATATATATATATATTTATATATATATACTTTCAGGGTAATACACACTGATCATCAAAACCACAATTTCCATATTAGTAATATAGTACAAAAAATCTACATATGCTTGAAATACTCTTTTTATTTTTGGATGTGGATTAAAGTGTACTTTGAAATAATTAAGTTTTTCAATGAGTAGATAACTCTACAATGGATATCAGTATCAAACATTTCAAACCCATAACAAGGTCTCCCAGTTCTTAAGCTAAAATCCATGTACTACTCAGTAATTATAGAAAGAACTGTGCCCATACAAACCAAGGAGGAAAAACAAAATAAACCCACATAGCCCCCCAGATTAAAATCCATTTTAGACAAGCAACAGAAAATCCTGAAAGATTTACACATTGCACATACTTTATGCTGACAAATTGAACCAACAGCACCAAAGAGAAGACCTAAATAAATTAATCTTCCCCAAAGAATACCTTTTTAATCATATTCTAACTACCTTAAAGAACTATACCACTTGTATGCTTCTAAAAGGATTTTCACAAACTGTATACATAATTGAAAACAAACATTTGCAATCCTAAAATGAAATCTTATTACTTTTGGTGTTAAAGAAACCCACTTGCTTAGAAATAATAAATTTTTTCATGAGTTTTTTTTTTTTTCTTTCTCTCTATGGAATTTTAAATTTAAGTGCACAAAAATCTAGGGTAAATAAATTAAGCGCCAAAAACATACTTTTTTTTTTTCTTATCTAATTTTGACATGCTCCCAGGATTTTAGATGGATGTTTCAAAAGTACCTAAAATTTTTCCTCAAGTTTCTGATGTGGTCAACCCTTTAAATACCACCTAAACAAGGAAAACATTGGCAGTCTTATCAGAGTCTCCTGCTGTCATTCCACTGCTGCATGGGACAGTCTTCAACAAGACTTAGACAAACCTCATTCATCAATATTCTACTCTGGAGGAGTTGACACTTACTGTGAATTCTGCTCTTCAACTTAAATACCAGTGTCTGTGGCAGCCAATTCTATCATTGCAGAGACAGCATCCCTCAGGCGAGGTCCAACCTTTCTCTCCAAGTGAACCCAGGGATTAGTCTGACTTCCCCTAAATTCTCTCCTCTGCACAGTAAGAGCTAATCTTTCCTGTATGAAGCAGGAGATGGTGTTGCTATGACAACAGAGCACATTCTAGCAGTGGGACTACCGAGATGAGCCTTCAAAGACTCCGGGAAACGTGTACTCAGTTTTCCTCCAGGGCTATGGGCTCCTTCCTTTAGGATTTAATCCACCAACAACTTCACTGACAGACTGAGTTGTTGATTATCTATGCATTTTGCTACAGGGAGATCACTGATTAAGAACATGGCTGGAAGATCACAGAATTATTTAATAAAAGTGCCATTCTCAGTTATATTAAATTTCCAGTTGTAACTGCTTTGTATAGCTGTTTTAAGACACTAGCCTCACTTAAATTTAAAGCATTCTGCTTACTGTTAAGTTTTTCGAAAATGATATTAATGTGTTGAGAAGGGCATTATCAAGGGGAAAGCTTTATCTTTTTTTCGTTTGTTTGTATAATCATCACCAATGTATCAACTTGAAGGTTAGATACACACACACACACACACACACACACACACATCCATTTTCTCTCTCCAGCATCAACGTCTGGAGCCTTGAGGTTTCAGGGTGGGGGAGGGGATATGCTAACAAAAGCAAATCCCTGCAGCCACATTTTGCATACATATATTAGCTGGAGAATAATCACAATAAGCATTAATCATTTAGAAAAATAATCACCAGTAGAATTTAAGTGCCTTTGCAACCACAGAAGAGAGCCAGTATCGGGTCATATTGTATAAGGGCAGGTTTCACATATTATTTTCTAAAAGAGCAGTTATATTTTTTGGAAAATAATTAACACGTACATTATTACATATTTTTAAAAGTTGATCATGCATTTTAATAGTCCTAACTTTGTACCGTTTGGGATATTCATTTTTCTTCAGAAGGCATTCCTGTGAATTCAAACACGTCCATCTCATCCATTAGAAGGAAAAGACACAGGGCAGGGAAAGTTTTCCCTTTTCAGCAGCAGACATTCAGTTTCCTACCCCACCATGAGTGAGGCTTTCACCCACAGAGTCATCCAAACTGTCCTTTTTGCCCCTCTTGATTTCCCCAATACCTCATCCATTTCTCAACCCTATCTATCAGGAGAAGCTCTTAACACATCACCCTTCCCCCATACTAGGTTGCAATTGTTCTCCTTTGTGGCTGAAGCAGCATCATCTGCATCATCTACATCCATCCTTCAGACTGTGGAGGGAGAACATGACTTCATGGGTGTTGCTGTCACTCAGAGGTAAGGGGATCTACAGGTTAGAGGGATTCAGTGTCCTATTTGCCTTCTAGGAGAATCATCTAGCTTTCTTTAGTTACTTCTTGTTTCTCACTCAAATGTGTGTGAAAAACTTTAAGATATTAACTAGAATGTCAAGATCGCAAATAATACATGCATGTACATTGAGTTGTTCACATAAAATGAGCAGGGCATTTTAAAACTCACTTTGATTTGTGTTTTTTTTTATTTCTACCATAGTAAAAACTAGCAGTTAAATTTGTTTAATGTGTGCCTTGGTCTGTACCTCCAGACACCTATGTGCTCACATCATGGGCATATACAGAACATTTTTCCCTCATGATCCTATTCCCAGAGCATGTTCTGAAGATACATTCTCATATTTCAAAAAGTTATGGCACCTGTTTTCATTATGTTCATTATTATCTAATTAGTAAAAGGCTTTTTTTTTTTCCATTTTCACTCTCATCTTCAGGGAAACTGGATAAATGCCAAAACATGTAAACAACATATGGTTTACTTTCAAAATCAACCAACCAGAATTACTCATTTTCAAAGAATCTCTTAGCTAAAAAAATATGTTGAAGAAATAATTTCCTGCTCTAATAGCTAATGTTTACCATCTGCTATTCCTTTAGACTAACTACCTGGAGATCAATCATATTATATATTTTCCACTTCCCCTTCCTTGTAAAAAATGATATTACTAGTGTAAAAAAAAAAAAAGCATTTAAGTAGGTCATGCTAGGGTATCACAACCTAAATTTGAATTTTGCAAGCAAGTTATAACCAACTAAAATAATATGAATGCCAGAGATCCCTACTGTTAGAAATTTATGAGCTTTATGATTGTCTCCTATGTATGACTTTTGATCTTCTATTTTTCACATAATAATTAGTATGTCTGTTAAACCACAATAAGTTTGTCTTAGGGAAATAGAGATAAGGAGAGTAGAAGAAAGAGCATTTTTCTAAAAACCAGCTTTGAAGATGAATCCCAAAGCAGTTCTCAGGAAAGAGACTGAGATACCGGAGCCCTTGGCAAGGGGAGCAAAGTGTGGGTCAAGAACCATTTTTTCTAAGAGGCTACCTTTGGTAGAAAGGCTTAGGTACACTCTCTAGACTTTAGTGGGACACTGAGCACAGATTCTAATGACAAACTGCATTGCTCATCTGTCTGTGCCTTAGTTTCTCACTTTCAAAATGGGTAAAATAATAGTACTTCTATCATGGAATTCTCATAAGAATTCAAGGAATAAATATATATAAAGTTCTCATAACAGTGCCTAGCATACACAAAATACGATATAAATGTTAGATATTATTTAGGATTTTGAAGACAGGGACTAAATATTATTCGTTCTGTTCCTCCTATTCCTAACACAATATCTGCTATAGGATATGTACTCAGTAAATGTACAAAAGTACTTTTCATATATCATCTATATGATTTCAATATCTTTAAAGCAAAGTGAATATATTATGTCTAAGGATTCTAAAATATAGCAGAAGAGAAATAAGAAATCTGTATATATAATTATTATGGGTTTATAAAGTTCAATAAGTAAATAAATAAATACATATTCAAGGAATGGAGTAGCTTTTCAATATGTAGCCCTCTTGCATACTAATTCTAAGAACTATTTGCTGAACAATAGCTACACATTACAATAAGTAGGATTATCTGAACACAAGTACCATAATCCCTTTAGTTTTACAAGAGAATGAATTATTACTTATTACAAAAGTATTTAGCACCTGCTTTAGTAAATATGATGCTAGACACCAAGATACTAAGGCTTAGATCATGGGTTCTGTTCTCAGTGAGTTCAGAATCTAATGTAGGAAACAGACATTCATTCAACACATACTCTATGTGCCAGGCACGGTTCTAGGTGCTGGAGACATAGCAGTAAACCAAACAGAGAGAAATGTCTACTCTCAAGAGAGTTATTCATGTTCTGTGTGTGTGCGTGTGTGTGTGTGTGTGTGTGTGTGCGTGTGTTAGGGGTCAAAATGTGAGTATATAAATAGATTATAACTGCTTGAGAGGAAAATGACACAAGCTTGGGAAATAGGAAGGGTGGTAGGAACAGGGTCGAGGGACTCCTGGGTGGTTCAGTCGTTAAGCATCTGCCTTCAACTGGGGTCATGATCCCAGGGTCCTGGGATCGAGTCCCACATCGGGCTCGCCGGGAAGCCTGCTTCTCCCTCTCCCACTCCCCCTGCTTGTGTTCCCTCTCTTGCAGTCTCTCTCTCTGTCAAATAAGTAATAAATAAAAATCTATTTTTTAAAAAAAGAAAGAAACAGGGTCAAAATTCTAATGTTAAACAGATCTGTATAATGCAAATTGGCAACAGTCATAAAAGAGCAACAAAGGACCATGGGCAGCTACAAAAGGGATCAACTAACTCTTCCCTAAGTAATCTGGGAAGACTTCATAGAAGGAGTGGTCAAATTCCAACTAAGAAATTTAAGAATAAATACAAAAAAGTTCTTGTTTGTGTATTCAATAGTATTTTTCACATCATCTGTTTGATTGTAATACCTACCACAACAAAGTGAATAAATAACATATAAAAATACTAAAATATCTCAAAAGAGAAATATACATCTATTAACTAATTATTATGGGTTTACAATGTTCAAAATTTCATGGTCAATTAAAAGCATGTTATCCCAGCAACTGAAATAATATATGGTTGATCTACAGAAGTAATTTCCCTTTACTTTGAAAAAGTAATTTTCTTCTTATTTTCCTAAGGTAAAACATGACTAAAGAAACATAATTATAGGGGTGCCTGGGTAGCTCAGTCAGTTAAGCATCTGCCTTCTGCTTAGGTCATGATTCCAGGGTCCTGGGATGGAGCCCCACAGTGGGCTCCCTGCTCAGCGGGGAGTCTGTTTCTCCCTCTCCCTCCGCCTACAGCTCCCCTGCTTGTGCTCTCTCTCTGTCAAATAAATAAGTAAAATCTTTAATATATATATATATAGAGAGAGAGAGAGAGAGGAAAACAAATTCTGAAATATTCTATCAGATAATTGACATCCTGATCAGTCCAGAAATCTACAGATATACACTCATACCCACTTTTATTTTGTTTAAAGATTTTATTTCCATACCCACTTTTAAATTATTTATTAAACAATCATTTATTCAGTGCAATGATGCACCAGATATTGGGAATTCAAAGAAAAATGGGACAGTCTGCCTTCTACAAGTTTATGGTCCAGCAGTAGAGACAGAAAAATACACAAGTCTTTACCACAACAGAGTAATAATTATTATAAAATTATGCACAGAATGCTATGAGAGGACCTAGGAGAGAATTTTGTCCTAGTACAGGCATATGAAATCATTAAAGGAGTGTGTAGATGCAGCCAGAATGGAAGAGATTTGAGTGGGCCAATGCTATTACTGAGAATAGCCAGAAAAGCTAATTTTAAAAAAATATATGCCTGAAATCCGTTTGAAGACATCAGACAGCTAGCAGGCAACCAGGATTTGAGAGCCCAAGATCCCTGAGAGAAGGAAATCAGAGAACTGTGAACTAACATTCTCTAAGCAGCTTTTTTTTTTTTTTTTTTACTCTAGGCAAATGCTGGTGTTCATGTGAAGAGACAGACCAAGAATATGAGCATACATTGTTAAGAGACAGAGAAGAGAGTAGAACTTTTGGAAATCTCATAAAGCTGTAAAGAAAATAAAATGGATTTCACACTTTCTCAGTGTGGGTAGCCAGATTGTGAGTAGTCAAGATCCCAGAGAAAGGGTAGCAGCATGGAAGTGAGACCACAACTTGTGGCTTTGTTCTTGAGACTTTTGCCTATTTATAAGTTGCACAGAGCAAAAGGCCAAGAAGATAAGCAGAAAACCTCTAAACAAACAAACAAACAAATGCAGCAGTGTTTGCTTTAGTTCTGCTCTGGACTGAAAGGCCATGGACCCGCAGAGGGGCAGGGTTTTTTGTAAATAATCCAGGTTATCCTTCCAACCTCTGGAAGGTCACACCCTTCAGCTGAGGAAAAACAGATGGGAAAGGAAGCTTATTATAAGACCTGAGACCCAACATCAAATCAGTTCAATCCTTGATTTGATTGAAATGATCTATGTCTCCTTATCAGCCTACAAGGAAATAAGGGAAACTCTCCCTGAGCCAGACAACATTCCCAAGACCATCTATTATTTTTCCTATACACAGTATCTATAATAAAAAATTATAAGGCCTACCAAGAAACAGGATCGAGAGGAAAAACATTTTACAGGAAAACACAATAGAAGGAGACAGCCAGTTACTGGAGTTATCAGAACTAAATTTTAAAATTATTGTGATTATTATATTAAGTGGAAAAAGAGGTGGGAATTTTGTCAGAGCTGGAATTTACAAAAGGGAATCCAAAGGAAATTCAATAATTTTAAATATGAGACACTAAAATTAGGCATTTAAGATAGGTTTTATTGTTGACAATAGTTGGAGAGAAAAGCAGAGAGGATTAGTGAATTGGAATATAGATCAGTAGAATATATCCAGGTGGAAACATTGAGTTAAATGCATGAAATATAGAGAACGAGTGTTCAGAACATACAGAAAATGGGAAAATGATTTAATACTTTTCATGTGCCAGTAAAAGTTTAACAACCAGTTCTCAAAAAAAGTGAGCATATATTATAAATTTCACTGATATAAAGGATGTCTAACACACAATTTATAAATAATAATAATAATAATGAAATGTAAGATAGTCCCTGCTGTAAATTCCACGTAGCAAAATGTTTCTTCCAGAATACTTGGCTTACCATCAGCTTCAGGGTGAATTTCAAACCCTCATCATGGCAAAACAAGTATTAGAAATTATCTAGTATATTGACAACATACACATATATATACTGGATATTTGGTATAATTTAATCTTCACAGCAACTTTCTGAGATACAGTGCTGTCCTCATTTTATAAAATACCCCTGGGTCAAAGGTCTGTCTTCATTCTCAGCATTTACCAAAAGAGGCTGTACTCTATTCTCATACTGAATAACTGGAAGTTCTCAGAACACATCGTCCTCTCCTCTGACACCATGTCTTGTATAATGCCTCATGCTCTCTCTCTCTTGCTCACTCTCTCTTGCTCACTCTCTCACACACACACTGTCTCTCTCTCTCTGGCTGGCATATCCTGTTCCTCATTTACTGGCTAATTCGGATTTTTCCTGTAAGACCAGCTCAGCATTCTCTTGTTCTTGAAAGCCTCACTTGAGCATCTCCAGACTGGCAGATGCCCTTCATCAGTGTTTCCACAGTACCCTGCACATATCGTAAGCACTGTCTCCTGAGATTGTTCGCCTCCAAAAATGGCCCCAGATGATCTGTGAATCCCACAGTTTTCCCCCTGTGAAAGATTCTCCCTGAATCTGACCTGGCCTGGGACTCCCTTAACCACTAGAATGCAGAGAGAGGAGCCCTGTATAAGTTCTGGACTTAACACTTAAGAAGGTTTGTCAGCTTCTCCTTTTGCATTTTATGGACCCTTGAGCCAACAGATAAGAAGTCTCATTACCTACTGAAAGAACCATGTGGAGAAACCCTGTGCAGAACTATTTGAGAGGTGAAGAGGCCCTGACACATAGAGTACGAGCTGTCCCAGTGACCAATGTCCTACCTGAAATGAGCCTTCCAGCCTCTCACACCAAGGCATCAACCATGTGAATGAGCCACCTCTGATGCCAATCAAGCCCTCAGACCACTGCAATCCTAGCCAACATCAGGAGAAGCAGAAGCACAACCAGCTAAGCTGTCAAACCAATAAATCACGAGATAATAAAATGTTTATTGTTTTAAACAGTTACACTTTGAGGTGTTATTTTTATGCAGAGACAGATAACCAGAATATCTTGTCCTTCAAACTCTGGGCAGCTTGAGAGCAGAATCTGCACTAGATCAATTCTTGTACTCAAAACCACTAGAATCGTACTTTGTACAGAATGGTTCTAATAAATGTTTACTAAATTGAATTAATAAATTCAAGTCTCCTCAATTTGAATGTGCAAAAACCTCCCAAACAAACTTGCTTTTAATTTTCAATTCTGAACTAGTTTTTATTGACATTATTTTACACAGCTGGGAATTTAAATTATTTCTGCAACAATTGCATTAACCCATTTATATGTTCCTACCTCACTAACTTTTTCCTACTTTATTTTGCCTTTGATTTTTCCTTTCATCATAATGCTAGGTAATATTAATTTATGATGTTTATTGTCTGTGTCCCCCATTCTATCCCCTTCCTCCCATTAAAATGTAAATGCCAGGAGGACAAGGGAAGGTTTTTTTTTCTTTTTTCTGTTTGGTTTGCTGATTTATCCCAAGTACCTAGAATAATACCTAGTAACAGCAGATGTACAATATTTGCTGGTTGGCCTAATTCATTATTTTAGGAGGAAACTGGACATACTTGTGATCTACACTGTAGAGAAAACCAGGACACAGAAAAGGTATATAGTCAGTGGCTAAGGAAGAGGACTACATGACCCAAGACAAGAAATTTCACTTCTCTGTGTTTTAGTATTTAGTGAAAGGAAATCTGGGTGGAAATGAGATAAATGTGTAGGAAACACCTTGACCTCTTCAGAATAAAGGTTCTACGTAGATGGAAAGACATCACATTCTACCTTGCGATGTGACTATTCCAGGTTGCGAAAGTATTTATTTCTCAGACGTTCAGTATTTTTTCTTCAGAAAACAGAACTTCAAATTAACTTAAAGGAATATACAAGGCTGACATGACTTAAGTGGTCTGAGTTTCATACAGAAAGAAATCCTAAGATGTGTTATAAAACAAAAAACAGTTTTATATTATCACGCAGCAGTCAGTTAAATATAAGATATAAAAATTTCAGAGAGAATATAATTAAGAACTAGGAGTATACACATGTGTTTACCTTAGTCAGTAGCCCATAATAAATATTTGAAAGATGTTTGTGTTGAATTAGTGTTGAATAAAGAAACATTAATCTTACACACAATAGCTTTAGTAATAACATTTATTATTAAGATAATAAATTATCTTAACGGTGCTCTTCAAGATATGGTGAATAAGAAAAATTCAATCAGGTGTTATCACCAACACTCTAATCCTACAGACCTAGCTGTATGGGGAAAGAAGAGCATGTTAGTCTCTTATACTCTTTATTACAGTGATTTTAAGTGGAGACAGCTCGAGAGCTCTTTGGAAGATTATCATATGCACAAGGTGACGTTAGGGGATGGTGACCAGGACATTATAATGTTCCTACAAGAAGGTTGACCAGTGGTCTGGCTAAACATATTCTTTCAAGGCACATATCCTTGGTCTGCTGAAGTCACACTATTGGGTTAGCTGAGGGAGGATAAATTTGTTTTCATCAGCTCTACATTAGTGGAATAGTAACTCATAAGAACTATGCATAAATGAAGGAAAAGAAAGTATAGTCAGTTTGTTTTAACATCAACAGTTTATTTTATTTATATATAATGTGATATTTTTAACCAGCAATATTATAAATTCATTAGGTAAAGGGATCATGTCTTAAATAACTGTTGTATCTTACAGTATTTAGAAAGAGTGAACAATTAGTAGAGAGTTAATATTGCTTATTATAGTTGCTACAACTCCTCTAGATACATTATTAAAAACTCACTCTTCCTCCAATTACCCAAGAAACCAATTACGTATTATTTAGAATGATATATACCAGAAAAGACATTCAGTCTATCAGAATAGGACAAAAGATAAAGCAGGGACATGGAAAAATGAGAAAAAGGAAAATGGTCAAAAAAAAGAAAAGGAAGAATTAAAATAAGAAATAGCATTATCAAAGCCTAGAATGCTAATAAGTAACATAAAGATTCATTTGAAGGGACAAAAGAAGATAAACAGCTGTAGAAGTCACCTAAAAGAGAGATAATGAAAGATAATAACTAAATACTTTAGAGAGACATAAAAATACAGCACTGGGTAATGGACCTTAACTTCCAGTTAAATACATGAGCCTCACCTGAGGGGCAAGAAGGAGACATGGCAGAACCTCAACAAGCATGAATTTTTTCCTAAAGAAGTCTTCTAGTAAACTTCCGCTAGAATATTATAAGTTAACTAAAGATATAAACATTATCCTCTCTTCAGATATATGTAATATTTTGGAGTAGTAATACCTGTTATTTCCATTCCATTCCTCATTTGAAATGCTCAAAATGTCTAAGAGACAAGTTTAATCAAGTTTGAGAATGTGTCAAAGGAGAGAGCTAATGTTTAAAAATGAGTAATAATATATTCAAATATTCATTTTTATATATCCATGCCATATATATACACACACATTTTTATATATCAAAATTTTTTATATCAAAATTTTATTTTAAATCAAAATTAAAATAGACAGGTAGATGGAAAATATATCAATATAATATCATAGAAAGAAGTCATTTTGACTTAGTTAGCAGCAAGTAGAAAGCAACAGTGCATATTCATATGAAAAATTAATTATATCCAGAATGAAATGTTTGGAATATGTGAAGTGAATGCAAATCACAAACCAAAAAGACTGCCAATTTCAGAACTGGTTAGTCATCCCAAAATTTGTCATGTAAAACACCACTCATCATTCAATCAACTACATCATAAAATTACAAAGAGAATTTACTTGTTGATGCTATATTATCTTTTATATCAGTAATGGATCCCTGCTCCTGAAAAGGTCATTCACCTTTGGTAATTTTTACCTTCTCACTCATTCTGAGACATAGGCAAAAGATGAATAATTGATCCCAAATGAAATGAACAGAGAAGAAAAGCCATAGTTGTATCTTGATTTGATCCAACAGAGATGATCGGACCTTAGGGAAATCAATCTGAAAAGACAGCAACCTTGACTAGCAGCAGTGTAAAACCACCAGCCAAAGTTTCAGTGCAATGCCTCTCTCATAGGGGTAAGCACTGAGCAAACAGTTTGCCTTCCCAAAATAAGTTCAGTGGCATTTTCAATCTTTATCATCCTGCTACTCAGTGCCCTCAACCTTACTCATTAACTATCTTACATTTTTTTCTCCCGTTGGCATTCTGTCTAACCCCCCAAAATATGTTTTATGATACCATATATGTAATTATTTATATCAAAATTTGGCAATCTCTAATTGACAACAGAAATTGTGCTTTAGGGGTGCCTGGGTTGCTCAGCTGGTTAAATGTCTGCCTTCGGCTCAGGTCATGATCCCAGGGTCCTGGGATGGAGACCCACATTGGGGCTGAGCAGGGAGCCTTCTCCCTCTCTCTCTGCCACTCCCCCTACTTGTGCTTGCTCTCCCCCTCCCCCCGCCAAATAAATAAACAAAATCTTTTTTAAAAAATTGTGCTTTAAAAGAAAAAAAAAGATTGGATATTAAAATAAGAACTAGATGGAAACCTTTGTTCTTGCCTGTGTGCTGTTATTGGGCACTTGAAAAGTCATCTCTTCAAGTCTGAGCTTTTACATTTTTTAAGTGGGCATGTGAGAAAACCAATCCTGTCCACCTTTATGCCCAAATAATGTCTGTAAATGCACTTTATAAACCAAGGCAACAAAAATATAAACAAATACTGTTTCCAGACATTAGGTACTGCTTTATTATGTGTTAATAATTAATTAATATAAAACTAATTATATCAATAGTATATCACTGAATGTTATACTAAAGCTCAATTATTTTCTCTCAAAGTGAGATTGTCTTACTACTTTAAAGCAATACACTGTAGCAATTCTACAAAAGATCCTTTACTATGATTAAACTAATGTAGAGAAAACAATTAATTCTATTCACATAGTTGAAAATTGCTATTTTTTTCTTCCTTGCCATATACTGACTAGTATGGCTGAATGGTTCTTGTGTTTATAAAGAATTAATTATTATGATACAAAGACCATCATATGAACTCAAGTACAACTTACAGAGTACAATCAACACACTGTCACCTATGAAACACAAAACATATTTACTCTTTTATTGGTGCAAGATGAGTGTTAGTAAAGGATCAAATGAGTCCAAGAAAAGTAAAGCAGGGGCCACTGGACAGTCTCCTTTGCTAAGTTCTCTTTTTTTTTTTTTTTAAAGAATTTGTTTATTTATTCGACAGAGAGAGATACACAGCGAGAGAGAGAACACAAGCAGGGGGAGTGGGAGAGGGAGAAGCAGGCTTCCCGCAGAGCAGGGAGCCTGATGCGGAACTCGATCCCAGGACCCTGGGATCATGACCTGAGCTGAAGGCAGACGCTTAACGACCGAGCCACCCAGGAGCCACCTTTGCTAACTTCTCTTATTTGTTGAAATTTTAATGAAGAAGGTCAAGGAATAAAGAGAAACAAAGGTTACAATACAGAATAGTCATTAACACCATACGTAAATATTATTATGGTTATTCTCATTGTATTGTAGAGACTGTATAGAGCCCCACGGCACATGTCCTTTTCCTCTTCCCACTTCTATTACAACATCACAAAAGCCTGGGATCCTATAACCTCCATTCATAAGTTCATCTGAAGTAGTGTCAGTGAAATTACAGAGTCTGACATCTAATCATTCATAAGGAAGAACTGTTTTTGAGGATCATATGCTAGAGTATATTTTATTCTGGTAGTTAGCATGCATTCCAAATTATGAAATATCCATATTCCCAGATCATTATTATGAAAATTTGTCTTTGAAATTTGAAAATGCAAAACAAATAGGTGTTATTATTAATAATAGATGTAATATAAATACTTTACTTGTGAAATGTGAAATATAATTCAATAGTACTATTAATCATGATATAATGTATCATATATAAATTTCTGTAGTTTGTCATTATGTATCATTGGTTTCCCTAGACTTGAAAATGATCATTCAAGTCTTACAAATCTTCCAACCATATTCCAGATGGTTTACCCAAAGCATTCTACTATGATCATCCTAATGCATAAAAATTTCCAAAATTATAACTTTTATTCCCTATGACATTTTTAGTATACATGTAATTTATAAACATCTGGTTTTATGCCAAAAAAATTAAAATATACAATATTTACTCATGTACTAGATAACACAATCTATGTAGAAAGTTATTTGGTTTTATTAAACCAACTCAATAAAATAGGCAATTAACTTGAATAATAAGCGTTATTCAAATAAGGATATCACTACATTCTCAAGAAGAGAAAGGAGTACAATCTTATTAGAAATTAGCTCAGAAATCTAGTTTAGTACAGTTTTAAGAAGTGTTAGAAGGGAGATCAGGTGCTTGAAAGAGAACACACACACACATAATTTATTTTCTCAAATATCACCAATCATCTCATAATTCCATTTGATTGTGTATCTTTGACACTTGGTATTTATTAATTTTATTTGAAAGTTAAACCATCAACTCAAAGCCAATAGCAGCTTATTAATCTTCATATAAATTGGCTTCTATTACTCTTTCAGTTAAATGCATTCTGCCTACATCCCAGTGAAGTTAAAATGATGTCACAATGCATTCTAAAATCCAGAGCTCAAATTTTAATATCAAACATTCTAAAATTGAATACCCAATAGTTTCATCAAAAGAAATGAGTTTTTTCTTTTTTTAAAGACTAAAATGCAAATAATAATAATAAATAAATAAAGACTAAAATGCATGACTTTTCTTATTTGTGATACTAACAAGGATTTCAGCATGCAAATGAGTTTCTTCCTTAAAAGAAATACTCTGCAATGGATTGGTATACTATTATACTATGAAATGCACTAAAATTATGATTCTTCATTTTATATTTTAATTAGAAGATGCATACACATCTATGTTTCCTGACTACTACATAGTAAAATAACTATTTTATAACATTAAATAATCTGTTAATGATTAGGGATTAAGGGCTAAGAATTTCTGACAGGAGATATAAAAAATTAGGATATATAAAAAATGCTATTTAATTTGTAGGAATTTTTAGAACATTGGTTTCTTTGACTTAATTAAGGACTCTGCTTGAATGTGTGAGGAAATTTCCAAGCAAAAAGTTTAAATTTTTTGCCATATATAACATTTTGAGTGGTTTTAAATATCTAAACAACTTTAAAAACACAACTCTAAAGAGTTTGACTTGGGGATTATCAATCTCTAAAAAATACAAGCAACCTCTTAGGATGAAGTGATTTCAAGTACATATTCTAACAACAAAAATAACAATTTGAAATTTGCTGGGGATATTTACACAGAGATTCAAAGTAATGTCTATATAAATTTTTAAAATATTGGCCATGAATAATTAATCTAAAAAAGAAGGTAAATTTGGGTTATACTTTTTAGTCACTGCAAAGTTATGATGGTAAAACATCTTTTAGTTTTAGATGGTTCATTCACTCTTGAGAATTATCAAAATAGCTCTCAAGAGAGTTTATCATTTCATTACATTAAAATACAAAGTTCTTTAATTCCATTATTTAATTAAGTTTTATTTTAATTCCAATATAATTAATATACAGTGTTATATTAGTTTCAGGTGTACAATATAGTGATTCAACAACTCTGTACATTACTCAGCGCTCATCATCATAAGTGTCCCCTTAATCCGCTTCACCTATTTTGCCCATCCCCCCACCTCCACTCTAATTCCATTCTTAAACATGAGCAGCTACTCCTAATTTTCTGTTGGTTTCAATTATTTAGGAGTCTTTACACCTGATTAAAATATGGTACATGAGCATAGGTATTGCTATGAATTTAATTAGCCTTGAATATGCTATAAAGGGAAAAGTATTTTGGAACTCTGTTATAAAAATATTAAATTATTTAAATGGAATTTGGATATTCAAACTTTACTTACACTGTAGGCTCCACAATATTTAAAAGCAGCGTGTAGTTTCTAGTAGACAGCTTGCATGTCAAATCAGTACTGAATTATTCCAAAGCTGTCTACTATGTAAAATATTTTAATTCCTTATATTTGAAAAGTATTTTAATATTTACAAAGGAGTTTTTGAAAGATGTAGTACAAATATATGTTCCTTTCTCTAATATAACATTTAACCTTTGTTCAAGAAAACTGTGTTTGCTTTTTCTATTTTAACTGTAAAAATAATCCCAAAATTCAAACATAATCAATATAACAATGTATGAAAGGGGCCAGGCATCACTGTAAACGAACAAAACCTCTTTGCCTTTAGATTGTCATAATGTAAAGGACACAAAGTGGCAATATGAACCAATAGGGACAAACCAAGGGACAAAAGAACAGCTACTGATATATAGAAACATTATTAAAATACCTTCTATGTGTCAGGAATTATTCTATGGATACAACATAAAATAGGAAAAAATCCCTTTTACCCCACTTATATTCTAATTAGGAGGGAGGAGAAAATAAAATACTAAAGTTAATTACCTAGACAGTTGAAGAAAATAATGGGTTATAGGGCAATATAAGGTGGGGAAGTGTATTGAGTTTGCAACTTAAATAAACTGGTCACTTAAGAACTCACTGAGAAGATGATATTTGAGCAAACCCTTGAAGGAGGCAATAGGGCAAGAAATGTAGATTAGAAAATTTCAGGCAAAATTAATAAGCACAAAGAACCTTGAGACCAGTGTATAACTGGCATGTTTGAGGAACAGCAAGAAGCTCACTGTAGCCAGCCCATATAAAGGACTTCAAATTTTACACTGAGACATAGGGAAGCCTCTGACTAGTTTTGAGTAAAAGAGTAACATGATCTAACTCAGGCTTCAAAAGGATCATCAGGTTGAGAATATACTGTAAGACAGAAGAGGAGACAAGAGTGGAAGCAGGGAGACTAGATATGAGGCTACTTGAATAAGCCAGGCAAATGATGCTGGTGGTTTGGACTAGGAGAATAGGTTTGGAAGTAGAGATAAGCGTCCAGTTTCTGGATACACTCTGAAGATAAAAGAACCAGAAAATTATCTGATTGAGAGAATGCTGAGTATTATAAAGAATAAAGTCATAGATAACTCCAGGTATTTTGGTCTGAGCAACTGAGGATGGAGTTGCCACTGAGGTGGACAAAAATGCACGTGGAGTGAGACTGATTGATTGATTATTTTGTAAAGAGTTAAATTTTGGATGTATCAAGATGTTTATAGTGGCACCTGGGTGGTGCAGTCGGTTAAGCATCTGACTCTTGGTTTAGGCTCAGGTCATGATCTCAGGGTCCTGGAATCGAGCCCCATGTTGGGCTCCATGCTCAGGGTGGAGTCTGCTTGAGATTCTCTCTCTCCCTCTTCCCCTGTCCCTCCCACTTGTGCAGTCTCTTTCTCTCTCTCCCCAGAATAAATATATAAAATCTTTTTTAAAATTTTTAAAAAGATCTCTATGTCCAAATGGAAATGTCAAATGGGCAGTTGGGAATACACGTCTGGGGTTAACAGTAGAAGTCTGGTTTGGAGATATAACTATGAGTCATCACTGCATAGATGAAATGTATAACACACAAGTCTGATATCACCAAAGGAGTGATTGCACATAGAAAATAGAAAGTATTCAAAGACTGAGTCACAAGGTGCTGCGAAGTTAAGAGATATGACAAAAGATGAAAAATTAAGAAACAACATGAGAAGGAAAAGCCAGGGAGATACGAGGAAACAGGAGGTGAGCAACGTGGTGCTGCAGCTTCTACACCTGGTGGTGGGCATGAACGTGTACGAACAATGGAAGCACAGACCCGTAAAAGTTGGAGAGGCTTCACCAGGATGAGGAAAAGTCAGGCAACACTAGATGACAGTTTGGTCATGCAGAATGGTTTAAAAACTGAAAATAGCTCCAAATGTAAAAACTAGCATCTTAGTATGTCAATTCTTCTTCCTCCCCTCCTCAAATGTTAACAGGCAGCAGCTATGGAGGAGAAACAATGCAAAAAGAAACTGCATACTCCTAAGCATTCTTTTAACATAAAAAGTACCAATAAGTTTATAAAAAAAATATCTACAAGTTGAGATTAAGGTTTAAGAAATACTATGTATTAAAATTTACAATTTTAATAGACTGAGTAATAATCAAACAAGAACAACTAACTGTAAATGTTCTGTTCCAAGCATAAAAATTGTCCTTGATGAATAAAAAACACAATGACAATTCACTTAGCTGTTATTTTATTATTTTAAACCTTCTTTTTGGGTATTTAAAAAATAGAAATAATTAACTGTGGTTGCCAGAGGGGAGGTGTGTGGAAGGATGGGTGAAATAGGTGAAGGGGACTAAGAGGACACTTATCATGATGAGCACTGAGTAATGTACAGAATTGTTGAATCACTATATTGTACACCTGATACTAATATAACACCATGTATTAATTATACTTGAATTAAAATAAATAAAATAAAAAATAAAAAGCCATTGTAAAAATATATAGTAATAACAAAGTAAAAAACAGCAAGACAAATCCCCTAGAAAAT